>NC_045430.1:206962964-207265995 GCF_902635505.1 Sarcophilus harrisii | reverse complement strand
AATGAAGTCACATGCACTGAAAAATAATAAAATATTATACTAAAAACAAGACTAATGTATTTCAAAATAGAAATAAACTAAGTTTTTGCCGCACAAAAATGTTAGGCAACTTGGTAACTTAAAAGTAAAATTTAGAAAACCAGGTAAATACTGAAGTTTTTGAGAAGACTAATGGGTCACTTCTTACATGGTTGTTCCTCCCCCATTCCTCATCCCTCTTCCTTCACTCTTCCCTAAATTGCAAAGAATGGAACACCACTCTTCCTGGCTCCCCCATATTTCTCTACCGTGCCTTTGAGCTCCACTGACCTTTGCATCTACAATCAGCTTGGGTGTGGAGGAAAAGGGCCGATGGGACAAAATACAAACTCCTTGGAGAGATTCTTTTCCATGGCTCACTTCCCACCAGCCTCTCCTAGCATCTCCTCCAGCTTGAGGATGTTTGAGGAAGGAGGGGAAAGTTGATGAAGCTTTATAGTGAGATTTCTATCTTGAAAATACATAGACACTTGTGCTCAGACTTTACAAGCGGAAGAGATCTATACTAAGCATAATTATAGGCTGCATTCGAGTTTTATAAAAACAGATTTGGGGCAGGAAGAGGTGGGAGGAAAAACCATTCAAATCAATATGCTACTTTTCCTACTTTCTTAATAGTCTTGATCATTATGAAAATTAATTATTATTTTATGCTGTAAATTCAGGCACATAGGCCTAAATAGGAAATCCCAGAAACTTGGTTTCTTTAAAAAGTCACTGGTTTGAATTTTCTTCATAAAGGTGGGAGTGAATGATAAATAGTTGTATGACCTCAAGATTAATATAAAGGGTGTCCCAAAAACCCTGGTACAACTCTAAGATTTAATGGCTTAGAACAGAACCAAGACTTTTGGGACATACTCTGTTCCAAAATATGATTAGTTGAACCCTATTGAATCAAAGACCAATAGTTCCATCTTGTACATAATTTTTTTTTATCTCTGAGAAAATCTTCATGATTGACATCAGTTTCCTTTGACTTGAGAGCAACATTTAAAACATCTCATTCTAAATAATATAGCAGGCCATGAGGCAACCTTTAATTAATCTTTTTATTCAATAACTAAGTGAATATTTATTCAACTACTTTTTATAGGGGAGGCATTCTTTACTTATGTTTATTTTAAAGATATGATGGAATAGTCCTTGCCATTTTGAGAATTGTGCTATAGTATTTTGGGTGGACCATACAGTTTTCATTACCAGACTAAGATGATGACACCTTAGGCTACATTTTTTTCTGTCTGACTTTTAATTGCAGTCTATATATAAGTAACATTAACAATTGAATCTTTAAACTCATAAAGTTGGTTTAGTACTATATAATATCTCTACAAAAATGTTCTATAGCATGATGCTCGCTAGTCTTTTTTTCTTTTAATTTTTAAAATCAATTTTATCTCATTTTGAAATGTTAATTGTCACCTCCATCAGAAATAAACAGGGCTCATTCAACTATATTTCCTTATTGGAATATTTTGCCTTTTCAATTAATGTTAGTTCAGAAATTAAAATAGTTTGACTTTTGCCTAGCTTCCATCCTGTTGCTTGTGCATCCAGTATGATCCAGACTAGAGTGTGATGGTTTAACTTGCTAGTATAAAGTGATGGTCTCAGCCTTTACTGAAAGGAGTAGAATGTAACTTTTCCTTTCATAATATTGGTAGTAATTAGAAGAACCAAAATTCAGGTTCAAATTCAAATTTAGTTTCTTGATTCCAAATACTGACTTTTCTATATGTCATCTCTAGGGCACTTTTGAACTTGAATATTTTGAGACCTGAATGCAAGTCTCATTTATTTATAATTTATTATCAAATCTCTGTTAAAAGGCCCATTGACCAGCAGATTGAGATCAAGAAGTCAGCTTGACTCTCCATTCTAGTACAATGTGTTCTACTGCCTCCTTCCATCTTCTAAATATACACACACAATATCCTGGAAAACTCTCTTATAGCTTATGTATTTTTAGCTGGGTACAGTGAGCATTGAATGGGCTTCTGAAATCTGAATGCTTCCTACATAACTGGGGAGCTATCCCATGCCTGTAATGTGGCACTAACATAGCAAAGGATATTTAATTCCAAATGAAGGCTTCTAACCTTTTTTTTTTTTTTTTTTTTGTCACTGTACTTGTTATTTTTCCCCTTATGGGGTCATATAAAAGTTGGACATGAATGAACTACTGAATACTCTATTCAATATTAAAGGAAATAAATTCCAGAATTTTATCATGCAAATATTCATAAAACAGGTTTCAATGGCATGATAGTTATTCATCAAACGTTCTATACATTTCTGCACAAAAAGACCCCTGGCTTAAAATGTCTATTTGTTCCCTAAGACTGCAATCTAAAGCTTATTGTCATTATATCATCATCTAATTATTGCCTGGTTCTTATCTACATTTTGTGTGAGGCTTTCTAGTAACTTCAAACTTCCCCTTTTCTTTTACAATCTTTCCTTTTCACTTCTACATTTTCGCCTTTGTGAAAGCAATTGAGTTTTTACAGCTATTGCCAGCCAATGAGATTGTTCTTTTCCTTCAATCTAGTGAACCAACTGATGACATTGTAAACTCTGGATGTTGAGCTGTTCTCAGTGTTTTCATTATTCTTCATGGCTTTAACCTTATTTCATATTACAACCCAAGTAAATACATCCTGCATCCCAGGTATCTGGCTTCTTCATTGCTCTTCCAACTTGGTTGAATAATAGGTTATTTCACATGCCTACAATATTCTCTTTCCTCATCTTTGCCTCTTAAATTCCTCTAATTCAAGACCTCAGCTCATGGGCCATAATTTCCTGTGGGAAATATTGTCCAATCTTCCTAGTTGTTAATGTTCTCCCTTTCTTACATATTGTATTTACTTGTTTACATAGTGTAGCTCTGGATAAAATAAAAATTCTCTGAAGAACTGTTTTTCAAGTCTGTCTTTGTATTTCAATTATCTAACACTACTTGGCTTAGAAAAACTGCTTAATTTGGCCTGTTGAATTGACTCGTATTTATAACCTCATTCTTACTACTTTGTAAAAAGAATCTTTCATCAAAAGATTTATCTATCAGATGTCTTTTGAAATCATTTCATAAATAACGTAACATCTAGGCAACCTGTATCTTTTTTTCCCTTGGATTTTTCCTCTACCTTGTACTTCTCTCTAAAGTTCATTTTGCCTTCAAGGCCCAGTTTACTTTCAAAATCTTCTATGAGGCCTTTCCTAATTACTTAAAGTAACTTTAGTTTTTTTGTGACTCTATTTGGAGTTTTTTTTGGCAAAGATACTGAGTGCCAAGTATCTTTGAGTTTATTTTGACTATACAGCTCATTTTACATATCAGGAAACTGAGGCAAACAAGGTTAAGTGACTTGCCCAGGATCACTCAGCTAAGAAGTGTCTGTGAGGCCAGATTTGAATTCAACAAAATGTGTCTTCCTGAATCCAGGCCCGGTGCTCCCACCCACTGTATCACTTAGCTGCCCTATGTCAAGTAGCATCTTTTATTTATGTCATCTACCCAATACTTAAACGGTATTTCTTGGATTGTTGTACTCTTGGTAAATTCATATTATTATTTAACTTCTTATGTATGTCTATATTGCCTTTCTAACTAGAATGTAGATTTCCTGAATGGCAAGACCTACTTCTTTATATCTTCCTCCACCTTTGGAGAAAGTGACTCAAAGATATTTTCTTCAAAGTAATGAATGAAATACATATTTAAATAAATGAATTAGTTTTCAATGTAATCAGTCAATAAATATAGTAATCACTTCTGAAAAACTAATGTAAATTTTATATTCTTCTAAGTCTGACATTTACTAAGAAAATGCATGAAAATTTTGTACTTAATCTCATAAATTGTGTATTGCACAAAGTTGTATTTGACTCATTTGCCTGATAGTTCCAATTCTGTAGTTTATATCTAAGAAAAAGAGAATGATTCCACCTAGATCTAATCTAAGATTATTTTAGTATATGAAGTAAGTATCTTGTGATCAATACTCCAATGTTTTTCAGAATCATTCCTTGATCAATATACAATTAATTAAACTCTATTTATAAAATACATATTTGTAGAATTTTGAAGCTTTTGTGGTTAATTTTTGTGAAGTTTAGGGAAAAGATTTTATTTTTCTATGAAGCTGTTCTACTTAGCTAAAATCAGACACAATTTTGATTTTGTGCTTCTAAAAGGACTTCTTTGAAAGTGTGTTGACACTGTTTCTCTGATTATTCCAATGAATATTTATACTTAGGAAAGTGCTATATTAAATATATATATTTATATATATACATACAGACTTTGTATATTTTCTATAGCTTTGTATGGATTTAAATATGCACATATACAGATATATGTTTGAAAGTTCAACCAATATAACTATGCAAAGGAAAAGTTCACCAGAGATAAACTGTTCACTCAAAATTCTGAGGCATTTTATTTAATAACTGGGTTAACTATTAATTTTGAAACATAGCTAACCAGGTCTTGTATGACTCATAATTTGTGAACCTGGTTAACTAGAAGGATAGAATTGCTCTCAACAGAAAAGGGGAAACTTGTAGTGGGGGGGCAGGTTTAAAAGAGATTATGAATTCCATTTTGGAAATTTACAGAAAATCTTGGCAGTGGGGTGGGGATGGAAGTGAAAAGGCTAGAGCATAAGACAGACAGAGACTGAGAATGAGAAAGACAGAGACAGAGAGACAGAACCAATAACAGATACACAGAGGCAGAGGCAAATACAACATAAAAGCTGTGACAATCCTTAAAGATTTTAAAATTTATATAAACTGATTATTTTAAAACCAATGTCTGTAAAATTGAGTTTTATTTGTGCAGCAGTTTTAAGTAGAGCTAATTCCTCTTTAAAAAGACTCCAATAAAAATCTGACCATAAACTGGATCATAGATTTAGAGAATAGATCAACCTTCTAAATTTATAGCCAAGAAAATTGAACTTGAGATAGGTTAGGTGCCTTCTCCAAAGTCATATAGGTAAATGAACGAGTGATGGTCATAGGATTTTAACTTAGATTCTCTGATTCCAAAGTTAAATGTTTTTTTTTTTTTTATGCTATACCATGCTAACCCTGCCACTGTGATTTGATGCATTATAAAAGACTATCTTTATTTATTTATTTATTTTTACAAAAAAAGATGTTATAGTTCTCCTTTGACTTAAAGTTTCTATTAAATTTCAAATGTATTTTGATTTTAAAAATTAATTTATATAATTCAGCAGTGTGTAGCAAAATTTGAAAAGATCAGTGACTTTTTCAGAGCATATTTTCCCTCCTATTCACAGACCACATTTCCATGCCTCAATGACTTATAATACAATCAACAAAATTTATCACTTCTTTGCCAATCTTTTGATTAGGAGCCTTTCTGAACTCTCTGTAGCCTGTATGGTTCATATCTTGGGAGACAGAGAAGTCACTGATCAATAGGTCTGAACTCAAGCTAGTATTTCCCTGGGTATGCTAGAGTCACCTGTAGTCTGTGTCAAAGACTTTGGAATTGAATTGAAATAAGTATATGTTTTATATTATTTGTAAAAACAAAGATGGATCTTTCTTGCAGATAAGTAAAAAAAAACTTTTAAAAGGATTTAACTTAAAATTTACCTATAAATTTATCTCTGGTCTGCGGATCAGGAGATTCTCTTTTTTCCCCAAAGAAAATTCAAGAAAAGCCACTGTAATCGCAAGTTCAATGTTACTACTACAAATACTATTATTTTTAATAAGAGTACATTTTCTGAGAATGTTCTTGCAAGAAATATCTTTCTATGTTTCCACATCTCTGTCTTTTATGTTATTGTTGTATGTTTCTTTCTTCTGTTCAATTAGTTGTCCAAGTACAGGTGTTAATTTTTTATGGCTTTTGCCCCAGGATCCACCTGAGAACAAACCTTTTAAGTCTAAGTATGGGTAAATGTTATTGAAGTACAGATCTTTTTATGTCTAAGGTATGAGCTATCTTTTGCTAAAAAAAAAATTAAAGAAAAATTACATAATCCATTGTTATCTTCACTGTATTAAACTGAATTTTCTTTATAATCTTTCAGGGCTATTTAACATCATTATCACACAACTCACAGTCAGACTTCTATATTTTTCATATATGCCAAATATTACACTGTTAGACAATATATTTAAGTGACTTTGAAATGTATTTTCTGCTAAAATGAAACTTTTTTAAAAGAAATATCAAGACTGGCTGGGATCTGTAGAAGCCTTCTCTAGTTCCTTCCCTGTAGAATTATACATATTAGCCTCATACTGGCAACTATCAAGTTTAAGACATCCCAGAAAAATGTCTCTCTTACTTTGTAGCTGTTCCCACACTGTGTCACAAAGGATCAGCACATGGGCAGAGTATGCTGATATGCTTCACTGTTGCAATTCCCTGTGTGGAAAGACTGGGGAGCTGGCTATCAGGAGAGTTGGGATGGTCCATAACTACAATGTGGTGGAGAGGTTCAGGAGCACATAGAGATGTTTTGTAGCTGGTCTCAGGCTATTAGATGGCCAACACAGGGCAGCCTCTGATTGAATCTGTAGAAGACCTGGAGGCACCTTCCAAAGACCTTTATCATCAGTCTCTGGCTATTCTCTTGGTAGTACTTTGTTTTTGGTTTGACTCCTTTGCTCAATGTGTTTATTGAGGGACAATGCTATAAGTCTGAGATTAGCATCTGGCCCATGATTATGAACCTCAGTTCTTTGCCTGCCTTAGTGGGTTTGCCTAGTATTTTTTTAATTTTAGGTGAAAATAGTAGGAAGTTATGACTTTCTGAATTTCAAAAGGTCAGGAGAGAGAGAGAGCCACTTGATGTATAAACAACCAGGTTTCTGGAACTCTGGGAATCCAGGAGTACAAGCTAAGTTTTGTATCCAGTCCAGCATCAATGCCTTAAGAAAAAGGAATGACCTTGGGATCTTTCTATTTGGAATATAAAGCTGGAGGGACTAATACTTTGTAGAAACTGTGTTCAGTTTCAACCTATTCTTCCTAGAGATTGTAGTGGTATATTTATTTAGAATGCTCCTGAGATCTTAGTACTTTTGTTCTTGTTCTATCTTTAAAGTAGAAGTCCCTTTATAAATGAAACTAGTCACTGGAATCCAACAATGGGGAATACAACGAGTAGGAGCTTGAGCCGGCAGAACTCTGAGGGAAAGACATAGCTTGAATTCCCAAATATGCTTTCTCAGACCTGTTGGGATATATGTCACCAAGATTCTTCTGGAAGCAGGCTCCAAAGTTTCTTCTATATGGTGAATTGAATCAGCTGAATCCTTTCTTCTTATTACTTATGTAATTCTTAAAATTAGATTTTTTCCCTTATAACCTAAATGCTTCCTACAATTTATAAATAGAATATGATCAATAACAGTATAGAGCAAGCTTTATATAAAAGTATTCTAGGCTTCTAACTGGGATGTGAGCAAAGACAACTTATGCTAATGGATCCATAGATGGTAGGGAATTCTGTTGAAATAATTTATTAACTTTGATGTATACATATTTCTAATTGCATGTTATACTATACAAAGAATTAGATTAATTGGCACAAAAAACCCACACCAGCCCATCTTACCTAGAGTGAGTGGGGGAGGATGTGGATCAAGAACATATTCTTTCTCTGGCTCTTCTCCTCTAGGGATTTGTATAGTTCTCTTTTTCAGTCCAGTATCCACTATTGCATTTTTATTTTTGTTTGGATATTTGTATCCACTATCCTTATTCTGTTTCTTTATATTATAAAAATCTATCACTGAAAGAGGTTGGATTTGAAGATCATGTAAAATGTGATCTTGTAAAGCAACTGCAGTAATAGCTAAATTTTTAGGACGGTCCTAAAGAAATCGGAAAAACATGAAGAAAAATTCATATACATACTATACATAAATGATCAATTAACAGAAAATTAAGGTTTTGCCTGTCACTTTTGACAGTACTTGGTAAGTTTTAGGTCATTAGTTAAAATTAAAAATAAATGTACTAAATTGAAGAATGTTTGACCTGCTGTTACCTTAACTTTTAAAGTCATTACTTGGCTTCAGAATTTATATCAACTCAATAGTAGTAATTTTTCACTTAATTGCTAAAGCCATAATTATAATATGCAATAAACTCATTATGAATTATAAAACTTTTACATGCCTAAACATATGTTGCTGCACTATAATTAAATTAGCCCTTGGGCCAATCTTGCCTTCTAGTACACCAAAAAGAAATGTACATGTAAGTATGCACTATTAATTTTTGGTAAATTAAATAGGTTTCCTACAAAGACTAAAACTACCATCTAGCTAAGAGGCACCTGAAGCAAATGCTGGAGTAGTGGTTGCCCCCAGCACCCATGCCACACCCATGGACTGCTTAGCTACTTTCCATCCTGCTAACATCTTCTAGCTGGTATCTGGTGGACCAGATCTTTCCTTTTTTTTCCTGCCTATATAAATTAAAATACAAAATTACAAGCAATCTTACTATAGTTTTTTTTTTTTAAATAAAGGCTGTACCTTAGAATAATTTCTTATCATGTTGAATCAGAAGTTATCTTCTCTTTTCTAAAACACAATGTTGCTTCCTTGTAACAATAGTCATCACTTTATTCCTTAAATTCCTATACAGAAAAACATAATTATATTATTTACATCAAACTGATTAAAATAAAGTCTTATAGAAAACAGAAATTTGATTCTAAGTTTGCATTTCTGAAGAAAGCTGCATTAAGTTTTAAATAGATGTTTCAAATGAATCAACAAATACTTGTTGAATGCTTTACTAAATACTCTTAAAATACAAAAGAAATATAAGTTATGAACTTTGCTTTTAAGTAGCTTACAATATGACTTTAGGTGTAGAAGGATTTCATAAAAGGAAAAAATCAGAGAGTTCCAAAACTGAAGAGTTCAAAGAAAACTTCATGGAGGGCATGGGCTTAAAACTAAAACAACTACTCAGAGCTCTAGGTAACTCTCTAAGATCCTAAGCTATTGCAAAGGTGCCAGCTTGCACTGATGGCAGGAGCTTCCTCATCCAGGAGTTGCTTGCATCAATGAAATGGATGGGCCAGGCATAATCCTCCTCAGACTTGAATAAGGAAAGAGTACAAAGGGGGTAGGGTGGGGACTGTGAGGTGGGAGATAAGGTAGACAGAGTTAAGGCATAGAGGGTCTTAGGAAGTTAGTTAGAAGAGTTGGAAAGAATCAGAGGCAGCTACATGGCACAGTGAATTGAGTACTAAGCCTGGAGGCCGAAGGAGCTCAGTTTAAATCTGTCCTCAGACACCTGCTGTGTGATTCAGGAAAAGTCATTTAACTTTTTGCCTCAGTTTCTTCATCTATAAAGTAAGGATAATAGCAGCAGCTCCTTCCCTGGGCTGTTGTGAAGATCAAATGAGATAATATTTGTAAAAAACACAACAACACAGTGGCTGGTCCATATTAACTACTATACTAAATTGATGCTGTAGGCAACAGAGAAATACTATAGGTTCTTGAACATGCACTATCATGATAATGATATTTTAGAAAGTCTGACAATAGATTTCAGCATGGCTTATATATGAGAAGGAATGAGAGGCAGAAAAGAGATCTTGCCACTTGTAATAATCTAATTGTCAGATGATGAAACCTGAACTACAGCTGCTACAACAGCAGTTTGACACAAAAATTTCTTCATAAAAATCATAAATCTAATCTGAGACAATTATAAAATAGTTAGCTATTTTTAGTGTTATTTAAAAATTAGCTATTTCCAGTATATAAAACTATTATACGTGTGTGTGTGTGTGTGTGTGTGTGTGTGTGTGTGTGTGTGTACACAGTGATTTACTGTCAAATAAATAACTTCATAGGGCTTAGGGAAAGGATAGATATGCAGGTAATAGAAATATTGGAATCAAAATTCAATACAAGGTCTCTAAGGGTATAGGAGACTGAAGAATAGTAGTTGGTTTGCTGTTGAAGTGAACCAAAATGACATCACTATGTTGGGATCAAGGTACTCTGTCTTGACTATGGCTGATTGTTCCAAAGGCTCTAATAGGTTGGGCATAAATAGTTCGTATGAACATTTGTAGTGGAAATGTCTCTAAATTTGTGCATCTCCTGTTTCTTTCGAGCTACTGCAGCTCTGCTTTGCTTATAGAGCACAGGACCTGCTTTGATGTGGGCACACCATGCTGGACCATCCTGCCCTGTGGCTCCCATTTCTTATCATTGATTCTAAAGTTCAGAGAGACCTTGAAAATGTCCTTGCATTGCTTCTTCTCACTTCCACGTGAAGCTGGCCTTGTGTGAGTTCTCTGTGAAGTCTTTTGGGCAAATACACTTTTGGCCTTTGAACAACATGCCCAGTCCAGTGAGCTGCTCTCTGCTGTAGAGTTTGAATGCCAGGCAGTTCAGCTCAAAAAAGGACCTTATTGTCTTAGTATTTTTTCTTGACAGTTAATCTTAGAATCTTCCTAAGATAGTTCAAAAGGAAGTGATGCAGGTTCTTGGCATGAGCCTGTATAATGTCTAGGTTTCAGAGGTTAGCACAATGGCTCTGCAGACCTTCAGTTTGGTAGGCAGCCTAATATCTCCTCTCATACTTTTCTCTGGAGCTTCCCACACACGGGGCTAGCTCTGGAAATGCATGCATCATCTATGTGTATATCACTGGAAAGTAGACTGCCATAGTAAAGGAACTTATGCACAGCATTCAAAATTTCTCCACCTGCTGAAACCAATGGTTCCATGTCTGGATAATGAGGTGTTGGCTGGTAAAGAACTTTTATTTTCTTATTGTTAATTGTTAGGTCAAAATTGGCACAAAGTATAATAACTTCCACAAAATTACTACTTCAGTGTTTCATGATGGCACAGAGGTTTCCCATGGTTCTTTAAAATGACACCAATGGAGAATACATTCTACAGTACCAGAAAGGTTCAAATACAATTCTAGGGATAAGAATGGGTCTACTTTTTTAAATGGCAGGGGGCTACTAAGAATCACATAATTCTTAGACCATCTACATAAATTTAATGATTGGTACTTCTATTTTGAGTTTTATCCAACAATCAATGAATTGATAAGCTGCTAAAAGAATTGTAGCTCATTTATATTAACATTTTCACCATATATCAAGTAAGAAGACATAAAGTAGTCGCTACTAAATGTGAAGACATTTTTTTCTCAGACAGAAAATTAAGGAGTTAGTGTAGTTGGTTATATCATGGACCTAAATGTAATCTGAAATATAAGAACATTAATCTGGAATTGGAAGGGATCTTGGAGGCCATCAATTCTAACTGCCTTAATTTTACAGATGAGGAAATTGAGGCCCAGAGAAATTAAATGATTTGACCAGAGCCACAACACCAATAAATGTCAGAGGTGGGATATGAACTTTGTCTTTCTGACTCCAGGGCCATCTCTTTGTCCACTATTTTACATTATCTTTTTTCACGGGGCATCTGATGATTTCACCTGGAAATTCACACAATGAATATAAGCAAATAGATTACTATTAGTATAATTTATTATTATGGATGAATATCTGTTATAGAAGATGAGGCAGCAGAAAAAATTAAGAACTTTATATAGCTAGGTAATTTCAATATGATGATGAGTAAAAGGAAGAAAGAAAAATACATTGTAATATGTTTTTGCATAAATAAATGAGAGGTTGAAGCTTTCTAGATTATTCAGAAGCCCTACGTTCCTGAACACCATGAATACTTCAACACGTGTCAAAAGACACTAAAAATAATAAGGATCAAATGATAATAAAAAATGAAATTGACTATAAAAGGAGACCATCAAGGCAATGTGTAATTGGTTAAAAAAAGGTGTACTGGTACATAAAGGAGCAAGAGGGAGGAGTAACAAAGAGATAGTGCTAAAAGCTGTATCAGACTAGAGAAAGGCTTGATTACTTTTGGGGAACACAGTCATGAATCACTAACTATAAAGTGTGGAAAGATTGTGATCTGCAGTGATGGAAGGTACCCACATAGGTGAAGTCACATTTTCATTCAAGAACTGAAGTATTAGAAAAAGGAAATATCTTGACAATGATTATAGTTAGGTTTGCACTCTCTATTACTATAAATTCCCAAAAGTTAAATTCACACAAAGTATATGTATCACATGAAGAAGCACACACTAAAATTCATGTCAATTTTATGATCCTTTTCCAGACACATTTCATTTGTCAACCTTTATTCCCTTCCTGGCCCTGCTTTTCTACTGGGGCTCAGCTGTTTTTTCATCCTTCTCCATGCTTGAGGCCTTCTCACCCTGGAACATTTTTTTGCTATGCTGGCCCATTTCTCCAATTACTGAATTCTTTCTTTTGGGGGAGAGGCCCAGTCTAGCTTTCTGAACTTTAACACCATGCCTTACATGGCTATCTTTCCATTCCCTCCCCACCCCTTTTTCATCTTCTTTCTGGGTGCTATCTTTCCGGATAACCTCAATTGAGGGCAGGGGCTTTCTTTCTTCTTCTTCTTCTTCCTTTTTTTTTTTTTTTTTTTTTTTTTTTGGTTTTGTTTGTATTTGTTTTTGTATCTTCAGTGCTTAGCCCAGTGCCTGGTACATAGTGAGTATTTAATAAATATTCATTGCTTTGCCTTACTAGGACAAATTTTACTTAAATGTACCAAATCTGAATATGAAAATACAATTATCCACTTCTATACCCAGTTAGTTATTCCCAATAATCACTGCAGGTAATAGTTGCCATTGTGTTTTGATTTCTTTTTTTAAATAATAATTTTTTATTTTTCCATCTACATGCGTAGGCAGTTTTCAACATTCACTTTGCAAGATCTTGGGTTCCAAATTTTACTCCCTCTCCCTCTCTCTCCCCTGTCCTAGACAGCAAGCAATTCAATATAGGTTAAACATGGGCAATTCTTCTAAACATATTTCCAGATTTGTCATGCTGTGCAAGAAAAAGCAGAACAAAAGGGAAAAAAACCATGAGAAAGAAAAAACAAGCAAGCAAGCAAACAAGCAAATAACAAACAACAAAAGGAGAAAATCCTATGCTTTGATCCACAATCAACGTCCATGATATTCTTTTTGGATGTGGATAGTTTTTTCCATCACAAGTCTATTGGAATTGGCTTGAATCACCACATTGGTGAAAAAAGCCATATCCATCACAGTTGATCATCATATAATCTTGATGATGTATACAATTATTCTTTTGGTTCTTTTCACTTCACTCAGCATCAATTCATTTAAGTCTTTTCAGGCTTTTCTAAAATCAGTCTGCTTATCATTTCTTACAGAATAAAAATATTCCATAACATTCATATACCATAACTTATTCAGCCATTCTCCAACTGATGGGCATCCACTCAATTTCTAGTTTCTTGCCATTACAAAAAGGGCTGCCACAAACATTTTTGCACATGTGGGTCCTTTTCCTTCCTTTAAGATCTCTTTGGGATATAAGCCCAGTAGAAACACTGCTGGGTCAAAGGGTATGCAGAGTTTTATAGCCCTTTAGGCATAGTTCCAAATTGCTCTCCAGAATGGTTGGATCAGTTCACAACTCATCAAGAGTGCATTAGTGTCCTAGTTTTCTCACACCTCCTCCAACATTTAGTTGTTGGGTTTTTTTTTAATCATACTATGCAATCTGATGAATGTGAGGTGGCTTTTCAGACTTGTTTTAATTTGCATTTCTCTAGTCAATTGTGATTTAGTGTATTTTTCTTCCTTCCTTCCTTCCTTCCTTCCTTCCTTCCTTCCCTTCCTCCCTCCCTTCTTTCCTTCCTTTTCGTTTCCTTCCTTCCTTCCATGAGGTAATTGGGGTGAAGTGACTTGCCCAGGGTCACATAGCTAGGAAAGTGTCATGTGTCTGAGGTCATATTTGAACTCAGGTTTTCCTGAGTCCAGGGCTGATGTTTTAACCATTGTGGAACTTAGCTGCCCCAGAGCGTTTTTCATATGACTTTAGCTTTGGTTTCTTTGTTTGAAAATTGCCTGTTCCAGTACTGGTGGCTTCCAAACCTCTCACCTAGAGATCAAAACACACATTGACCTGGAAAACAGATCCAGGAGAAAAAATTTAAAATTTATTGGTCTACCTGAAAAAATATAATTATAAAAAAAGAGCCTGGACATCATCTTTCAAGAAATTATCAAGGAAAATTATTCTGATATTCTAGAAGCAGAGGGTAAAATAGAAATTGAAAGAATCTACTGATCACCTCCTGAAAGAGATTTGCAAATGAAAACTCCCAGGAATACTATATTCAAGGAGAAAATAATACAAAAAGAAAAAATTCAAGTATAAAAAGGAAAAAAAAATCAAGTATATAAATAGGAGTCACAGTCAGGGTAACACAAGATTTAACAGCTTCTACATTAAAGGACCAGAGAGCTTGAAATATGATATTTTGGAGAGCAATGGAAATTACAACCAAGAATCACCTACCCATAAAAACTGAGAATAATCCTTTATCCTCTGTAGGTAATCATTCAATGAAACAGAGAATTTTCAAACATTTGTGATGAAAAGACCAGAGCTGAATGGAAATTTTGATTATTAAATACAAGACTCTGGAGAAGAAGCATAAGAAGGTAATCAGAAAAGTGATATAAGAAGCATAAGGAGGTAATCTGGAAAGTGATATCATAATAAAGTTTATCTGTTTACATTCCTACATGGGAGGATGATACTTATAACTCATTAGAACTTTCTCATTATTATAGTAGTTAGGAGTAGTATATATAGACAGAGCGCACAGGTATGGGTTGAATATGAAGCATGGATATCTTTTTTTTTAATGACAAAATTAAGGGATGAGAAAGGAATATATTGGGAGAAAGGGAAAGGGAGAAGTAGAATGGTAAAAATTATCTGCCATAAAAAAAGAAGCAAGAAAAAGTTTTTACAATGGAGGGAAAGAAGGGGTGGAGAGGGTCAGTGAATGAATCTTACTCTCATCAAAACTGGCTCAAATAGGAAATAACATACATACTCAATAAGGGTATAGAAATCTATCTTAACCTGGCAGGGAAATAGGAGGGAAATGACATATAGGAAGTGGGGGGGGGAGGTAATAAAATAGAGAGCATATTGGGGGAGGGAAGGACAGCAAACACTTTTTAAGAAGGTACAGGGTAAAAGGAGAGAGAGAATAAATATTAGGAAATAGTTAGCAATAGTAATTGTATAAAGAATTTCAAAGCAAGTTTCTCTGACAAGGCCTCACTTCTCAAACATAGAGGGAACTGAGTCAAATTTATAAAAAATAAGAGCCATACCCCAAATGATAAATGATCAAAAGATATGATCTGTGCCCAAAGGGCTATAAATTTATGCATATTCTTTGACCTAATACTACCACTACTTGGCATAAATACCAAGAGACTTGGGGGAAAAATAGGAAAATGACCTATACGTACAAAAAAATGTTCATACGAGCAGGGCCAGGAGAGATCATTATATACTTCAACAACAATACTATATGATGACCAATTCTGATGGATCTGGCCATCCTCAGCAATGAGATGAACCAAATCAGTTCCAAGGGAGCAGTAATGAACTGAAGCAGCTATGCCCAGTGAAAGAACTCTGGGAGATGACTAAGAACCATTACATTGAATTCCCAGTCTCTATATTTTTGCCTGCCAGCATTTTGGATTTCCTTCACAGGCTAATTGTACAATATTTCAGAGTCCGATATAAAATAAATGGTTTGATCATGTATATTTATTGTGTATCTAATTTATACTTTAATATATTTAACATCTCCTGGTCATCCTGCCATCTAAGGGAGGGGTTCGGGGGAAGGAGGGGAAAAATTGCCAGAAAGGAGTCCCCAAAACTCCCTACCCTTGCACCAAATCCACAGGGATTCAGGGGAGCTCCATTTGACTCCCTGAACCCCGAACCTGCCACTAGACCTCATTTAACTCCCTGACCACCAGAAACCCTAATTTCATTTGGGGACCCCATATTTAAACCTCATCAAAGTCACCCAGAATTATAAGTGTTTCAATGGCATTTTTGTCTTAGGAAGATTACGAAGATCACCTGGCAGAATAAAATACCAACCCTTATTGCAGAGAGCACAACATCATTGGGCTGGCCACATTGTTTGAATACGAAACATATGTCAACAAAATTATTTTATGGAGCACTCACACAGGGCAAGTGCTCATAAGCTCAGAAAAAGCAATATAAGGACACTTTCAAGATCTTATAGACCTTTAGAATCGGTTGTATGACACGGGAGACACTGGCACAGGACCACCCCTAATGGCATGCTCTCATCAGAGAAAGCTGTGTGTGCTCTATGAGCAAAACAGAAGACCAAAGGAAACATGAGGTACACAAAAATAGAGAAGTCACCCCAAATGTTCATAGGGATTACTTGTATCTGACCTGTGGCAGAACGTTATGAGCTCATAATGGTCTGATCAGCCACAGTCTTGACTCTAACATAGTGATGTCATTTTGGTCTTAAGAGTATGAAGGACAAGTAGCATGATGAGAATAGATTGTTATAGCAAAAACAGCAATTTTTTTTTGGGGGGGTGCAATTTTGCTCTTATTATCTAAATCTCATTCTCCTGTTCGAAACCACATAGGGCCTAGCTAAAATTCAAATTATCTGCAATTTTTCCATTTGCAGATTGGAATTCTCTATCACTTTCCCTGACTCAAGGGCTTGGATGATACACGTCTATAAACATTATTTGGCATGCTCAGGCTAAAGTTTAGTTTCATTGCAAACTTCGATAGAAAGCCTTTTTCTTTTATCCTCTACAACTTTCCAGAATTTTGTGAAATGTACAGCTTCTAAATCTGTCTTCTTTTCTGTTTAGGAAATCAATATGAATATTAATCATCATTTTTAAGCCTCTCCATGGGCAAGGAGAGCAACTGTTCATCTAGTGCCTTCTAATTCTCAGGCATACTCAGGAGACTTTGGAATTATCTACAAGATTTTGACTTCTTCCATTTCTTGAATTTGAACTTATTTTCCAAAAGCTGCTTCTTTATTGATGTGTTTTACTCAACTTCATCAAATCAAATATTTAGAGCTGGAATTGACCTTAACTGTCCATTTAGATTAAATTCATTTTTACAAATGATGGAACATGTCAGGTTAAATGGCCTGCCATGCAGAAAATGATGGTGGGATTTGAACTCAGGTCTTCTGACTTTTAATCTACTGTTGTTTTCCTTGTACTGTGTATAGTTTTTCTTTTCTTTCCCCCTCTAAACAGCTGCTTGTTCATAAGCTATAATTATATCCATCTTTTTTGCTTATGTTTAACTAAAAAATTACATTTTTATTTCCTTTATGTTATACTGTAGATACTTAAATGCTCATTTAGTTGACTTGATAGTTATTGATCAACTTCAATCTGTTGAGAATTTTGAGCCTTCCTTCTAATTAACTGCTACTTCTTCATGTCTTTGGGTTTTATTTTAATGTTTTATTACAAACACTAAAAACTAATATATTGACTAAATTTGTTTAGGTGGCACAACTGATAGAGCAACTCCAGTCACTTATTAGGAGTTATTAGACACTTATTAGATGTGTGACCCTCGGCAAATCACTTTACCCTGTCTGTCTCAGTTTCTTCATCTATAAATGAGGTGGAGAAAGAAATGGCAAACATTCCAAAGTCTTTGTCAAGAAAACTTCAAATGGAGTTTTGAAGAGTTGGATATGACTGAAACAAAATGTACAACAAAAATATCCATATAGCAACTGTTTGCATTTAAATTAATTTCAATGCATAAAGCATAACTCAGTTTTTCTGGTTTCATTTATAGTAAGTGTCAATATTAATGTGGTTTAAGTTTTCTAGTTCATAAATTCATTGGTCACTAGACAAAGATTTTAGCATTTATACTTGGTCTAAGAAATGTCTATTATATAATGAATGAATGAAAAATATTTAAATACCTATTTTAGGTATTTAGGGATACAAATAGAGTAGTGACATAGTTCTCTGCCCTCAAGGAGCTTATATCCTCTTTCCTGGCTACAATATAGATAGAAGAATGGTAGGTAAGATAAGATGATTTTGGTTTGGGGAATCATAGGGATTACTGAATGGAATCATAGCACATTTGAATATCCTGCCCTCTCCAGTAGCAGTGGTAGTATTGCTTTGATTACTGTTTCCAGAGAAAGATAAGATTGTGAATTTCTGTGGTTGAAGAATTTACTTGCTATTGACAAGGTTTATTGTAAGAAGCTAGACTGATTTTCAGACTCCAGAGAGACTACCCTCAGAACTTTACAAACAAACAAAACAAAAAAACCTTTTTAGTTTGTCATTATTTAAACTCTACAACCATAACTTGAAAATTCAGGGTTTTCACTATAGGGAGAGATGCATCAGTGTGGGACTTTGGTGAAAGATTCAGAACAAAGATTCAAATGTTTCCCCAAGACCTACAGCCCCCAAATGTTTCAGAAATGAAGCAAATTAAAAACTAATCTGCACAGTTAAGACTCCACGTTGGACAAACTTGAAATCAATGAGGTGAAGAATATTAATATTTAAGTATTGATATCACCACAGGAAAGGCATGCTGTATTTCCTCAAATAAGAGTTACTGAAGAACAAGCTGGGTAACGGTGGGCAGGATACAACATCTAGGCTTTCTCTTTCCCCCAGGAATCAATAAATCATTCTTATTGTATCCGAACATTACTTACTAGAAGAAGCCAGAGACTAGGAAATCTTTGTCATACAGATTGTTTGTAGGAAAGGAATTTGACCTTTCCAAAGGAAATTTTGATCGTTTTTTTTTTTTTTTTGACAATTTGTAATTTGATAAAAATTCTGCATTTTTCTTTAGAAAAAAAAAAATCCTTAGCAGAAAATAAATAAATCTTTTAAAATACTAAAGTCCAAATTTGGTTCCAAATTGCTCTTTCAAGGAAATCAAGGCTCGGCAGGAAAGGAGCTTGATTCAATCCTTCTGTAACTATTTACTAAAATTCGTTGGACATGAGCTTTTCCATCGACGTAACCATTTAAAAAGGATATCCGAGAGGCACCTTGGCCCAACAGAGAGCGCGATGGACTTCTCCGACTCTGGTCCACAAGACTCGCCCGGATTCACGTACTTCCTGTTAGCTACAGCGCCGCCTCTGGCTGTCTCACTCACACCTCCCTTTCCTCATTCGTTAAGCGGGGATAATAAGAGCCACACACCGTGAGAGGGCATTGGGATAGCTATAAGACTTTTGGGACACCCTGCACGACTCCAGGAAGGGCTCAGCTGTTCCCCTCCCCCACTCCGGGCCGCTTTACCCCAGATCCTCCATCTCCTTTTACCTCTTCCCATGGAAACTTCTCTCTTCTCCCCTCCCCCAACGCTCCCGTCCCGACACTCATCTCCTCATCTTCCTCTCTCCGCCGCCTTTCCTTTCCCTTGTGTTTATCCAAGACCCAGCCAACAGTCCCCTCCTCAGAAACCCGGAGAATCCGGGCCAGAAGCAGAGGAATCCCTCGGACGTCGGCTTTCATACCAGTCTCCAGCTCCCAGTCCCCGCTTAGCAACGCGTCTTAGAACCGCTCCGCCGTTGCTGTGGCAACCCTTCCAGAAGGCGCCCCACCCCTTACGCACGCGCGTTCCTGCTGCTTGCCGCTTTTTGCCACGGGCGCGCGCGCGCGCAGGCGGGGCTCTCCTTCAGGCTGGCGGGAAGGGCCGCCGGGCGCTCGTGCGCGCATGCGCGTGGGCACGCGGTCTCTCTTCCCAGGGAACGCTGGCTGCGGGTGGCTGCCGGAACCCGCCAGTAACGCTGAGCTGGAGGATGGGGGGGGGGGCTGGGAGAGACTGCTGAGCGCTGGTCAATAAGTGAGAGTCAGTTACGCTTTTATACAGAGCGCTTTTAAGGTTCTCAAAGCACTCCGAGTTTACTCGCGTTAGAGCGCCGCAGGCTGACGGGCGCAGTGCAGGCTTCTCTCTCCCTCCTGCCCTTCCTGTGCCCTCCCCTCCCTCCCCTCTTTCCTTCCTTTCCTCCCTCCTTTTCCTTCCTTTTCCTTCCTTTCCTCCCTTCTTTTCCTTCCTTTTCCTTCCTTTCCTCCCTTCTTTCCTTCCTTTCCTCCCTCCTTTTCCTTCCTTTTCCTTCCTTTCCTCCCTTCTTTTCCTCCCTTCTTTCCTCCCTTCTTTTCCTCCCTTCTTTTCCTCCCTTCTTTTCCTCCCTTCTTTTCCTCCCTTTCCTCCCTTCTTTTCCTCCCTTTCCTCCCTTCTTTTCCTCCCTTTCCTCCCTTCTTTTCCTCCCTTTCCTCCCTTCTTTTCCTCCTTTCCTCCCTTCTTTTCCTTCCTTTCCTCCCTTCTTTTCCTTCCTTTCCTCCCTTCTTTTCCTTCCCTTTCCTCCCTTCTTTTCCTTCCTTTCCTCCCTCTTTTCCTTCCTTTCCTCCTTCTTTTCCTTCCTTTCCTCCCTTCTTTTCCTTCCTTTCCTCCCTTCTTTTCCTTCCTTTCCTCCCTTCTTTTCCTTCCTTTCCTCCCTTCTTTTCCTTCCTTTCCTCCCTTCTTTTCCTTCCTTTCCTCCCTTCTTTTCCTTCCTTTCCTCCTTCTTTTCCTTCCTTTCCTCCTTCTTTTCCTTCCTTTCCTCCCTTCTTTTCCTTCCTTTCCTCCCTCTTTTCCTCCCCTTTCCTTCCTTTCCTCCCTCCTTTTCCTTCCTTCCTTTCCCTCCCTTCTTTCCCTCCCTCCCTTCCTTCCTTCTCTTCTCCCCTCCCTTCCCTCCCTCTCCTCCCTTCCTTCCCCCACCTTCCCTTCCTTCCTTCCTTTCTTTCCTTCCTTCTGTGAGGGATGTGGAAGACCCTTACCCAAAATGACTACTCAGAAATCACTCAGCAGAAGGCAGAAAAGTTGTTTATTGAAAACCTCCAGAGGATGAGCTGTCCCATCTCGAGATGGGAAAGAAAAAGCTTGTGGTAGGAGGGCTAAAAAAGTAGTCAAGATACACAGCTTTTATACATGAAATTACATCACAAGAGAGCATTGAGAAGGGGAGGAGAAGGCATCTAATTGGTTGTTGCTATTTGGAGAGATTGGAATGGAAGGTTTCTGTTTCCCGAAATCTCCTGATTTCAAGGAAACAGAAGGTCAGGCCTTCAGGCTTAATCAAGCAGACAGTGGTCCAGCTAATAGACTAAATATCGATAAATGTCAAATACCAATAAATGTCATCAGCTCAGGTTAAGTAAATATGTTTCTAGCTGGCCAAGGCTCAAGTAGATATGAGCCTGCACATATTATTACAGGTCATAGGGGAAACACAGAAATAATAAAATAAAGAAAAATAATTCATACATTCCTGTAAGTTCTTCACCTTATCTATTCCCCACACTTCCCTCCTTCCTCTCCCTTCCCTTTCTTTCTTCCCTCCTTTCCTTCCCTCACCTTCCCTTCCTTCCTTCCTTTCCTTCCTTCCCTCCTTCCCCTCCCTTCTCTTCCTTTCCTCCCTCCCTTCCCTTTCTTTCTTCCCTCTTTTCCTTTCCTCACCTTCCCTCCCTTCCTTCTCTCCTCCCCTCCTCCCCTCCTTTCCTTCCTTCCCTCCTCTCCTTCCTCCCTCCCTTCCTCCTTCCTTTCCTCCCTCCCTCCATCCCATAATTCTATTGATATAGAACTAGCCACTAAGGAAACTTCCTGTACCTCCCAAGGTCAGCATGTGGTTTGCACGTTATAATCTTACATGGTTCCCTTGAGAATTGAGAAGTTAAGTTACTTACTGGGATCCATATCATCAGAAAGGAGAACTTCCTGACTTTGAGTTTTTATCCTCTTCTCATTCTCATTCCACTCATGCAGCCAATCACCAAATCTTGTATTCCTAGCTTGAGAGTTTTTCTCATCTGCTTCCCCGTTCTGGGTTCACATACCCACTGCTACCCCTCCTTCTGGTTCTTTAGCTGGGCTACTGCAATAGCTTTTTAAAGAGTCTACCCTAAACTTCAAAGAACAAACAAAACCCACCTGTCTCAAGTCTTTCCTCTTCAGTCCATTCTCAACTCTGCTGTTAAGGTGATTTTTCTAAAGCACACATCTATGTCACTTTCCCTCTTCTGTTCCAGTAATGCTTCAATGAGGTCCTGTGGCTCCATGTTATCCTCAGGATCAACTATTAAACTCTTCTAACATTGAAAGCCCTTCATAACCGGGTCCCTTACTACTCTTGTAGCCTTTCTGCCTTCCACAAATTCTATATTTGAGTTACTTTGCTCTATTTACCTGAATAAGATTTATTTATCATCTTTATACCTTTGTTCTCCTGCATTTCTGGAATGCACTTCTGTCTTCCTTCTTTCTCTTAATTTTTGCACTTTCCTTCAAGACTCAGCTCAAACCCTATCTTCTCTAATGGGCATTTTTGGTTCTCTCAATTATTAATGTTTTCCTTTCTCAGATTACCTTCCATTTATTCTGTATTATCTAAATGTGTAACTTCAATCCCAAAGACTTTTGGGTCTGAGGGTATGGGGCCCTCTCCTTATTGGTAGATTGTGATGACCCCGTTAAGCACCCAGATTATATTAAAATCAGCTGGAGTCAGAATAAGGGAAAATCCTTGAGCTTTATTCTTTGCCGAGGTGAAGGGGAATGGCAAAAAGAAGTGAGAGCAGTCCCAACACCATTCTGGCCAGCAGTGCCTCTGCCTCTCTTACTTCACCCACCAAATCCTCTCCAAGTCATTTCCTATATCAAAACTTGCACAGAGAGTGGATGGGGGCCATTCTTTCTCCAAGCATATATATTAATAGAGTATGGTCCAATTACTATTTAGCCTCACATACTTGGGACCTCAGTGCATCAACTTGAGCTTCAGCCCATTACAGTAGATCACTGTGGCCATGTCTACATGACAACTAGAAAGGAGTCTCCTAGGGCAGGAGAGGAGGTTCAAGCTTTTGAACCTGCTTCATATCTTTTTGAGTAGCTTCTAGCTTCCATTTGTGAGAGACATGGATAGTGCTAACCCCACTTCATGTTGATAAAGGAAAAGAATCTAGTGAGAATACTTGCCTCACAACACTTAACATCCCATGGGGGAAAAAACTCAACATATACACAAAAAAGTAAATATAACTTGTATACAAAATAAATACAAAGTGCTGGAGGCAATTGACTAAAGGGATAAGAACAGGTCTAGTGCAGGTGAGAGCACTTAGCTGTAAAGAAATTTGGTATTAGCTGTGTGAGCACTAACAAGACACTTAACCTCTCTGTACCTCAGTTTTCTTATTTGTTAAATGACACTTGCTACCTTGAAGTTCATCAACAAGTATTTATTGAACACCCTGTGCTAAGTTCTGGGCATACAGACAAAGGCAAAAAAAAAAAAAAAAATAGACCCTGTCTTTAAGAATTTATATTCTAATGAGGGATAGACATGTAAATATCTAGATACATAGACAAGTTCTCATCCAGTCTTCCTTGAATATGGCACATCTATATTTTTGTGAGTTACAAACCCTTTGAATGACCATAGACCTTATGGTTAGGAGCAATTTATTAATCAAAACATAAAGACTCTAATTTCCTACTTTCATATCATTAAATTCCTGTGAGCCAAGCAGATAATAGGTTTTTCCTCATTTTACCCACAAGCATGTTAAGGAGGGAGAAATTGTAGAGTATAAAGTGATTGTGTAATAGGATTATTTTTTTTTAACAGAATTGATGTTCTATTGCTGGAGAAACGAAATGTAACTCTAATCAGTATCCCTAAAAACAGTTAAGCTTTTGTTTAGTAGATGCTTTTCTTCTCGATACCCATTTAAAATCTCAAAATCAAAGTTTTACAATGAAAATACAAATGATCTATACTTAGTGATCTATATTTGATATTGCAGTATTTCGTGGCAAAATTATGTACAAAGAGATTCCCTTTACAATCCATTATCCCTAGAATATCCTTACTATACCCTTTTAGAAGTCTTCTTTCTGTCTGCCTACAAGGATTGTAGGATCTGGTTGGTATTGAACAGTGGTTATACTTTGGTTAATAATATATGTATAAACATAGATGACATAGTGAATAGAGTGAATACACAGCGTTGGGCATAGAGTCAAGGATAATTCCAATGAAGCCTCAGACTTAATTGCTGTGTTAACTCTGTTTGCATTACTTAACCTCTATTTGTCTCAATTTTGTCATCTGTAAAATGGAGATAATAATAGCAGCTACTTAACAGGGTTATTGTGAGGATAAAATGAGATAATATTTTGAAAGTGCTTTATAAACTTAAAAGTACTTTATAAAGAGTAGCTATTATTAAAAGGTGGGGTAGATTTGTGTGTATTTGATAACCACCTGTCACCCAAGTTTTCATAAATATAAATTTTACCAATATGATTAGCTGAGAATTTATTATTCTCAGTGCCCCAAGGCAAGTTTCTAAGACTATAATTGCACCAGAGCTGCTGATCAGTATCAGTATAGGGAAGGAAGTTTCAATACTGGGAATTTGTCACACCAATGTTACCTCTGCTCTTGTAGTTCATTTCTCCTTCCCATTCCCCTAGTATTGTGTTGTATTATCATCTAGAATATCAGCTTTTAAAATGCATAGCTCTTATACCTAAATTTTCTGTAACTTAATACTTTGCATATAAAAAAAATGTCAAACAGTAATAAATGATTTTGGCAAATTATGACAGCATAAAGGGGTAAGATAGTCTAATTTACAGATAGTGTTTAGTAAGAAACAAAATTAAATTATAAATCCTTCTAGAATCTCACTGTTTGCCATTCAGTCATCTTATAAAACAATGAAAAATAAAAATATTATAAAAATAATTGTTACTTTAAAATATATTTAAAATCTTAAAACATTTTTCTACCAAACTAAAAAAAAAGAAAAAGAAAAGAAAAAAAATCTACCTTGTGACAAGTTCCTTTAGCTGCAATGACTAAATTCAACTCGTGTGATGATCCTTATTTGTTTGAGATATTTTGATTTTATGAGACTTCTAGCTATAAAGTTTTCAGAAATAATTTCTTACAATAAATAGCAAAAACCATACAAGAACTATACAATCAAGTTGAGTGAACAATACAAGAACTCTACTGTCAAGCTGTATGGAATAGAGTTTCAAAAAACATCTACACCCTCACTTTTTAATAGTATAAAGTTTAAAGTGGCAGTAAGTTAGCTACATGAATTTATTAAATGTAGATCTTCTTTTGAGGCTAGCGTTTGAAAATAAAAATATACCTACATGAATCTCATCCATGGTGTACACAGAAAAAAAATTCATCATTCGTATTTTTAAAAATTGCCCTAATTCAATGGAACATAATTACAAAAATGCTACTGCCTTCAACTCATTTAACGTATTTCTCAAATGTTTTTCTGATCCATAAAATATCCCAATCTTGTCTATGCACATTTCCTTTCCTTCCTCTCATCTCCAACATGGATGCTGAGAATAAATCTATACCTGTTAATTAACTCTCAATTTTAGTATTCACTAAAACTTTCCCCACAATTTTCTGTTACCCTAACCTTCTCTATCTTAGTATATACAGAGTCATACTCATCCCCACCCCTAATCCTACTCTTAGTATAAAAGTCCTTGTATTTCAAAGAGTTCAATGTCCCTACCTGTATTTGGTCACAGCTGTGGGGCCCAGCAGCTGCTTGGAAACTTGCCAGTCTCTCCAGGGCTCTAGCAGCAGCAGTTTCTTTAAAAGTCTGGGGTAGGTACTCCAGTGAGAGCTTCCTAAACTGTTTTCTTTCTCACAGTTCTCTTGTAACTGTTTTTTAAGAAGATGACTTGGTAAATGATGGCTCGGCATAATTTCTAGCCCTTTGCCATAATACTTTTTTTTTTCTGGTAGAAATAGATATCAGTAAATTGTTTCCTTTTCCTTATGGAATAGAAGTAGAGTATCACCATAGAAGCTGCTCCAGTAGGAGCAGGAAGAGCAGTCTCAGCAAACTTTTTGTTATTCTTCTGTTTTAAAATCTTGAATATGAAGACAAGAGGTACTTTTAAAGTACTTTCTGAAGAAAAAAAGAATACACCTTTTGTTACTTCAGTTCAAGATGCTATGTAGTAAAATTGACTTTGGCATACTGTTCCATGATATATATTATATTCTGTGTGCCAGAACAATTTTACATTAAACCTGACTGCATTCACATTGCAAATCACCAAGTCTCCTATCACTTCTAAAAGGTTGCCAAAACTGATTATGTGTATATTCTTTGAATCCAATGAGTTTAATTTAGGTAACACGAACCTTATTGAGATATTTATGACCGCTGCAAATCCAGAGTTTTGGCAGCTATGTAAAAGAATTACAAGTGCCAGATTACCATGACATGCCCCAAATGACCTGGCAAATTCAGACCTGTCTATACTTATTATACAGTTGCAGCTGAATTCCTCTGAAAGTTGACTCATGTTGCTCTGATACCATTAGTAAGGGTATAGAGATTGGCTTTTGATTTTCCAACAGTCCCCTATGTGCTTCTAGGATAGTGATTAATTTTTTTCTTTGTTGTTTTTTTCCTTTCTTTCTCTTCCAAACTCAAAATACCTCCTTTTCCTTTTTTCCTACTAATCAGACTTTGGTTAATTCTCTTCAGGATCACTACCTTCCAATTTTCTCTTTCAGTTTTCATACCCCTAGGTTCTGTTCCTCTCCTAATATAATTTACTGCCAGATATTTAATTGATTAAAAGTGCATAAGCTGATTCCCCCTTTTCCCTTCTCCCTAATCTTTGTTAATTATTAGAAGTTATTGTAAATGAATAAATATGTATTGAGTACCCACCATATGCAAGATACTATAATAACCAAGAAAGGCAGCACAAAGAAAAATGAGACATAGTTCTAGCCCTGAAGGAGCTTATATTTGCAAGAATGAAATTCTGAAGACACAATGAGAAACAATTCCATTGAGGAGGAAATTTATATTTGTCTGAAGTCAGGCTAGGCTTAGAAGATGAATATAATAGCATGACACAGTGCAGTTAAAATAGTATCAGGAATTCTCAACATTAGAATTATCTGAAGTTGGCAAGGGAAGTTAAGGGCAACAAGAAAGTTTTTTTAAGCTATATGGGGGAAGAAGATCAAAGAAAGAACAGAACTTTAAGGCTGGATGAGATGATGGCAACAATTGAGAGAAGACAAAGCTGCTCAATTCTCATTTTGTTTCTACTTTCTTTATAAAAAGAATAACTTTTTCCTTAGAATAAAAGAATAAAAAAGATAATAAAGGCTTAACATTCAAGATAAAGGAGCACCTACTTGCCCTTGATGAATTTAAATCACCTGGCCTTGAAGACTTATCTCTTCAAATCTAGAAAGGACTCTGATTGCTGACCCCCTATTGGTAATACTTGTTTTAATTTAATTAAATTTAATTTTCAATTACTAGTTCTTTTTCTCTCCCTCCTTCTTCCCTCAGTGAGAAAGTAAGAAAAACAAAATCCATTACAAATATGTGTAGTTAAGTAAAACCACATTCATCTGGTCCAAAAAACAATATCTTTCAATCTGCATTGAGTCCCTCACCTTTTTATCTGGAGATGGATAGCATGTTTCAACATGACTCTTCTTGAATTGTGGTTGGTCATTGTGTTGTCAGCAATATTTGAAAGATCATGGAAAACAGGAGAGTCAATACAAGACAAATGTCCCATTTTTTTTTTTTTAAGTCAGGCCATCAATCCAAAATCATTTATTAATCACTTTCTATGTTCCAGTCACTGCATCAAGTGCTAGTGATACAAAGAAAGATAGAAACAGCTCTAATAATATTCTGGAGTTATTATTTGACTTTTACTTTCATTGACAGTTCCCAAGAGTATGCTTACTAACATATCCTCTCTGTACTCTATGGGTATTTCTGAATGTTTTTCCCACAATGGTGTAGCTCATAAGTTACCACTGAAGTGTTTCCCCAGTGATTGAGTTGATATCATTTAGCCAACAGAATTAATTAGTTTTTAGAAATAGTTGTTTACTCCAGTGATATAATTGGTATGAAATAATCATCCCAAAGGTTTATGGCATACTTTTCTGCCAGTATACACAGAGTATAGGGGAAAGTTGTTTCAAGCTTAGAACATATATATAACAAAGGAAAACTCACAGCCCTTAGCAATTCTTTGCCTGGACTCCTCAAGAGGGTCCCCTTAGGTGTTTATAGCTTTTCTTCTGGGATATTTACAGAGTTTTGGAGGTGACTTTCTTCTGGGTATCCAGCTTGTCTTCAGAAATGACCCCAGACAATTCATCAATTGTTCAGGGATATGGCTAAAAGTAGGACATAGATGGGAAGGTCTAAATTCTTGTGTCCTTAAATACTTGTCAGATCCTTCATCAGTCAAGGGGTGGGAAATGGGAATTAAGATCTGAGGCCAAGGTGTTCTACATACCAACTCCTTTTCAGGGATTTGACCATTGCTGCTTGTTTGTTGTTCACTTGCTTTTCAGTTGTGTCCAACTCTTTATGAGCTCATTTGGGATTTTCTTGGCAAAGATACAGAATTGAATGGCTATTTCCTTCTCCAGCTCATTTGACAGATGAGGAACTGAGGCAAACAGGCTTAATTGACTTGAAGGTCACACAGCTAGCTGATAAGTGGCTGAGGACAGCTTTGAAGTCAGGAAGATGATTCTTCCTGACTTCAGGCCTAGTATTCTATATCACCCACTAGCCCCTGGTTCTTAATGAGTCCGTCTCTAATTCTGTCTAGCTTGATGGTTTTATATAGGCCCTAGATGGCAGATTTAAATCCCTTAGTCAATCCAAACAGATTTCCTATTCCAAAAAGGGAGATGTACAAGCCTTGTTCATATTTAATGAGCAATTAAGATATGTATTTTCATTTGACACATGTCAGAGATAGATGAGAATTCTTGCACTTGGGCCCCCAAAATTAATTCACTAGTATAAAATGGCGATACATAGTTATAAAGCAGTTATTATGAAAATGATCTGGTAAAGGGGCAGGTGAGTGGTAAATGGATAGAGCACCAGTCCTAAAGTCAGGAGGACCTGAGTTCAAATGTGACTTTAGACACTTAACACTTCCTAGCTGTGTGACCCTGGGCAAGTTACTTAACCCCAATTGCCTCAGAAAAAAAAAAAAAAAAAAAAAAAAGCAATCTCAGAGTTTTGTGGTCGTCAAGCTCTATGTGAATCAGCAATGTGATGTGTTAGCCAGAAAAGCTAATGCAATCTTGGTTTGCATTAAAGGGGCATAGCTTCTACAAATGGAGAGAGGAGTATTTGAAAGGACTGTCACATAGAGAAGAGTAATCTCTTCTGACTTTATGTTTTGCCTCAGAGCTGAATTAGCAACACTGAGTATAAGTCATAAAGAGTAAAATTTTGGCTTCCTGTTAAAAAAAAACAAATTTCCTAACAATGAGCACTTTCTATATATGGAATGGCCTGCCTTGGGTGCATATTTCCTTCTCCTTGAAGGTCTTTAAACAGAGGCTGGGATGATCAATTCTTAGGCATGTTATACTGACGATTCCGTTTGTATATTGATTGATCAGATGGTCACTAAAGTCCCTTCCAATATTCAATTATGTGTTTATGTGAATTCTTAGATATATTATCTGATATAATTCATTTGGATCATTATTTGAAGATTAGGTGGCATTTGATAAGCAGAAAAGAATGGAGAATAGTGTAACTAAAGATTCAGAGTTGAAAAAAAAGGTAGCATGTCTAAAGAGCAGTCTGAGTCAATTTGATTAGCAGAAAATTCTGTTTAAGAACAGTGGCCATCTTGACTCCTCATTTTCAGGGGTCCATAAACTCTTTGTGAACATGAACTGCTTTTTATTTCCCCAGAATGATCTTCTTCTTGTGCCATGACATGCAAGCGAACTGGATTGAAGTGCGCAGGATCACTGCCTCACTCCCCCCCTCCAAAGTCATCTGGGCCAGTGGTAAGATATAAATCTGAGGCAGGAATAACAATATTTTGCATTTGTGTAGGTGTAGATAAGGGTAGAATATGGTGAGAAAGAAGTGTGAGAGGTATGTCAGTGCCAATCAGCTTAGAGAGTTACTAGATAAAAACTTAAGATCAATTATGGATCTCCATTTTAGTAGTTGGGGGGTCTCTGACTTTAAGATTACAGTGTAATGGTGGAAAATGTGCTTCGTTTATAGTCAGAGGACCTGGGTTCAAATTTTGCCAATGCTGCGTATTACTTTTGAACATGGACAAATCATTTAAACTCTGAGTCTCAATTTCCTATTCAGATAAGACTCCTCATTTCCCACCCCAATTTCCTCTACCACACCCCATACATGTACAATCCATTTTCAAATTTTTTCTTTTCTTTTTATAGTATCTTTTGTATGTGTCCTCTTTTCTCTGAGTATACAACCACCACCCTATTTTAGGCCTTCATCGGTGATAGACTGCTAATTTATCTCCCTAAATGAAGCTTTTTTCCACTCTAATCCATCTTCCACTTAGCTGCCAAAATGATTTTCTTAAAGTATAGATCTGATCATGTTACTTCCCTACTCAACCAACTCTGATGCCAATTATATGGGATTTCTGAGATGATCAACATTTTAGAGCTGGAAGAGACCTTGAAGTTATGAAATCCAAACTTGTATAAGTAATAGTACTAGGATCTAATTTATGGACTAAAAAAGTTTCTCCATATTTGTTCATTTCTATATCTAATTGTGCCTCTATGAATCATATTTTGTTTTTTATTTTTTAAATATAACATAACAATTCTCCTGCAATTAGTTGAATAGTGACGGGGGAATCACAGACAAAAAGGAAGTTTTGAATCATACTTGACTTTTTAGAAGAATTCTTAATTTTATCTGATTCCCCTTTTTTTGTTTCTTGTTTTTTCATTTTTTTATATAAAAGCTTTTTTATTTTTTCCAGATACATGCAAAGATAGTTTTCAGCATTCATCTTTGCAAAACCTTGTGTTCCAAATTTTTCTCCTCTCCCCCAATCCAGACATCAAGCAATCCAATATAGGTTAAACATGTGTAATTCCTTTAAACATATTTCCATATTCATCATGTTGTATAAGGAAAAATCAGATCAAAAAGGGAAAAAACGAGAAAGAAAAAATATAAGCAAGCAAACAACAACAAAGGTGAAAAATACTATACTTTGATCCACATTCATTCTCCATAATTCTCTCTGGATACAGATGGCTCTTTTCATCACAAGTCTGTTGGAATTGCTTTGTGGTTCCTCTCTTTTAACCTTGAAACCAAGAGGACCTGGGTTGAAGTTCTGCCTTATATATAATGCTCTGTGATACTAGGCAAATCACTTAACTTTTTCCTACTCTAGTTCAAAGACATTAAAACTTGGCTGCTTTGTGACTGGGAACACCTCCTAATTCATCAGGGACCAGATTAAAATGTAATTGAGAAATATATAGCAAAATAAATTAAAATATAATAGAACATAAGTAATGTTAACATATGGTTTTTCTAAGTCAATGAGAGTCCACAGAAATCTTTATGTATAGTTTAATGCTGTATTTCTATTTCTAATGCTCTATTTCTATCTACTATAGAATGTTACTTACTATTCCCTAAAACAAAAAGTTGCAGAGAAAGTGGCCCAGTGTGCAATAAAAGAATCCCTCACTTGCACACAAATTATATTTTAGAGACAAGTCTGAGTGAATCAGGTTATTATTTAGCTCTTTTCTCAGATGTCTGATGTGTCTTTACAATATAACAGGCATTGTTAGCTGCTGTAATTATGCTCAAATTTGTTACTTCCTTTCCTTGAAAGTATAATTATTTATGTACCTACATAATTGATGATAAATGACATCAATAAAATAAACATATTGCTGTAAAAAATAAAAGAATCTAGTGTAAAAATCTGGACACATTAATTTAACCAATTTGTAGAAAATCAAATATTTTTATGTATTTGGAAATTTGTAAAAGACCATAAGGCTGCCTTTTAACCCTAGAATCCAGGAAAGAGATATGATTTCTGTTAAACTTTTTTCATAAGAATGGTCTCTATCAGTGCCATCCTTCCTATCACTTCATAAGTCATGCTCAGTATGACATAATAATAGGATATTCACATATAGACACCATGTCACTTAAAAGAAACTTTTTTTAAACGAAAAAATTTCTTAATACTTCTCTGTTTTCTATAACAAATGTGACTAGGGAGGGGCAGAGATTATTAACCTTATTTTAGAGGTGTGGAAAGTAGAGGAATCTAGGGCTTTTTCCTCTTCTTCCAATGCTTTCTTCCCACTGTAACTGTATTGCTTCCTTCTCCATAAGGACTGCTTTCCCATTTTTTATTCCCCAGTCTAGGCTGTGACACTAAAAGACTAACCTGACATTTCTAATACCAGTGAATTTTAAAGTCATGTCTCTAAATCTAGAGGAGTCTACCCATCAACACTTAAAGATGTTAGATTCCAAACCTTTTAACTCTAACTTTTTAACTTATCTGAGCCATTGTTTTTAAAAGCAGAAATCGGGACATGAAGGAACAAAAGCAATCCAAGCAAACAATTAATTTATCTCACAACATAATCAACCAAGAAGCAATAAAAAGAATCTGAAACCAAATGTTCAAGTTAAGATTGTATGTCTTTGTTTTACATTCAGATTTTATTGAGTTTAAACAAGGATTTTATTAAAGCCTTGACTTTTAAAAGGTCATATTGTGAAACATTTTTCTAAACCTTTGTCTGGTCTCATAACAAGGTAAGTTTTCTTAAAACTACCACAAATCAGGTGAAAGGCATGCAAAGGTGAAAGTTAAATTGAAAAAAAAAACAGCCATTTCAAATAGCATTCTTTTTTTTTTTTTTTTTTTTTTTTAAAGACAAACATCAACCCTGGAAGTATTAAAAGCACGTTCTGAAATCCACTCTGATGACAGTTTAAAGAAAGCGGCTTTTATGTGTTATTGAGCCCAGCTCTGCAATGTCTTTTAAATGCAATTGTGTACCTAAAAATACAAGCAAGGGCCAGAATCTGGACTTGAAGAGGCACCTTTTGATTGCATACGTTGAACTCAATCTTTAACTAATAAATTGTTCCACACCTTTGTCTGAACTAAGAAAGGCAAAGGTCTGTGTTTTCTCACAAGAATGTACAAGCCTCCTCAAAAGCAATATGATTTTCTTCTCTAAGTCTCTGTATTTGTTGACTTAAAGAGTTTCTGTGAGTGACAATGTGCATCACTAGTTTTTTTTTTTTTTACTTCTGTCATCTGTGCTACTGAGTATACCTTCACTCAGATCAAAGTTGAAAGCTTCTAAAAAGATACACAAACCACAATGTGACAAATAGCATGCTTTGTTTGACACAGCAAACAAAAAATTACTTTCATCAACCCAGGTAAGGAATCCCATGTTTTCAATGCTTAATTCTGAGGTCTGAAATGATAGAACTTTACTTCATTCTCAAAGAATGAGTAGCTTTCAGTAACAAGGAAAAGGAATAAACAAAACCGGTGCATTAAAGATATGAAGGACTTTATTGGCCCCAGAACTGTTGTTTCCTTTTGCCCTTGTCTAAAATAATTTGGAAGCTTTAATAAAATGACCTATCATAAAACCTATCTTTATATATCAGTTGAAAATAATCATTGTTGTAACTGAGACAGAACTAGTGATTTTCCAAACAACCAGTGTTCACTTCACAAGTTCATGGTCAGATAGAAATTGAATGATACAATTTTTATTTATTTTAATATTTCAGAGATGCATGATTTCATCTGGTTTGGGGGCTTCTTTCACCTAGCAATAGATTACAACTGCTTTTTGCATCAGTAGATGATCCTTGTTATTTAGAGGGAGTGGAAAACATTCATCATCTGGTGGCTATCCTTCTGGTGATGAACCTCTCTGAACTTAGCTAAGCTACTCAGACATAAATAGCTATTTTAGTCAGACAACAGACATACAGTCTGTCACAGAACCCATACTCTAAGCCTTTCCAACTTGGTAAGAACCTGCCAAAGCTTGCACTCTGCCTGTATGGCCTTAGAGAACCCAAAGTCAGTTACTTTTACACTATCCTGAGATATTTATTGCATGCTATTTTTAAAATATATGAATTGAAATGCATTTTTTTTGCTTGGTTCTTGAAACAATAAAATTTAAATCTAAAAAAGTTACTAGGGTCAACCAAAATAAACATCTGCTGTTGTGCTTAACAGACAGTGAAAATTAAGTGTATTAATTTTGAAATAATAAAAGTGATAGGTCTGACTAATTATACTGACTTTCACATTTTTATTTGGCCCTTGATAATTTTGTTTACTGAGTATTTACTTATTTTAGATTAAAATACATATCTAGCAAAGTTAATAAAAAAACACAAAACCATTACAGATACTATCATTTTAAAATTTGTCTTTGAAAAATGCAGATATTTTAATTTCAATTAAAAGCCACTCAAATTTCCCTGTTAATTCGAGAACCTCATAAAAAGACCTACTATAAGGAAGGGGATTGTTTTTGTTAAATACCAATGGCATATAAGAGATAAGAGAAAATTCACATTGCTAATTCTATTCTTAATCAACTTCTTGTAAAATGTTTGACCAGTTATTAATGACAATATTTGTAATCCTTGAGTATTTAATTTGTGATTAATTATAATGTGATTTTGAGCAGTTACTCTAAAAAATAAATTAAAACTTTTCCATTCTAGATTGATTCTTGTATACAGCAATTTTATAACTTAGAATTTAACACTGAAAATTAAAGAGAAAATTCTCATCACACCACAGGATAAAAATCAGGTATCCACTTAGCTGCCATTTAAAACAAGGTACATGTTAATTTTGTCAATCTGTTCAAACTAGCTGTAGCTACCTATTGTATTTCCTGTGTAAGCTTTTACTACAAGGTGCCACTTTTAATAAGCAGTGACAATTAAAAAGTCATGTTACTTTATAGCTGAAGTTTGTAGCAGGAACATTAATTTCTTCCAGGTTGTATATTTTTTAATTTACACTTTTTGTTTAATATGGGAATTTAGTTCAATAGGTGAATCACTGTGGTAGTTAATATTTAGTTATTGTCAGTTTTTTACTTTAGGATGCTTTCATATTTAAAGTGAAAAATCCTCCTTATTTCACTTGAAGAATATCAGACCTATAAATAAGAAGTATATCTCCATGGGAAAATTCTGCAAGTTTTATGTTTTGAATGACATTTTCCATCCTGGTTTTGAAATTTTGTCAACCATAAATGCAAAGATATTGGTTTCATTTCTCTTAAATTGTCATGCTGAGTTAATCAGTTGTCACTTAATTTTTAAAACAAATAGACTGTTCTATATATCAATTCAACAAATTTGTTAAGTGCAGAGTATTGTGTTAGCTATTGAGAGAAATGCAAAGTTTGTATTAGGTATGATTCTTGCCCTTAAGGAATTTATCTTTTAATTAAGGGCTATGATACAAATATAACTACATATGAAACAACAAAATAAGCATACAAAAATCATATTTTATTTAAATTTTATATGTTCTTCAATGCCTAGCAGAAGTTTCTATATGTAATAGGCACTTGGTAAATGCTTTTTGAAATAAATTGAAATTAAATTAAAGGTGAGCAAAAATTTAATGGAAGCGTTTATAATAATCTATTCCAAATAATGAACGAGCACTATATAACTTTTCAAATTATATTTCTACTATCTCCTACTGCATTTTCAACTATAATAGGATCATCAACTTAATTATATTTGTTTTGCTGCAATGTTTTTCTTTTATTTAAAGAAATACTTTAAAGACTAAGAAAGCATGTGAGGACATTTATAATAGGATGCTATCACTTGGGGCAATTGACAGCATTCAATCCATAATATACACAAAGCCTGATGATAGTTTACAAAATGCACACATTTGTCATGAATTATTGTTTAAATCTACTTCAACTCTTTGTGGTTCATTTTAAGAACAGCGAGACAGTGATAATAATTATTATAGGATTTAATATTAATAGAAAGTATAACATAAGAAAAAGGCTTTACTACAAAAATTTTATAACTAAGAAATTATGAGCACTGAAGGAAAGCTGAGTTATCTATTTACTTCATCTTAGAAACTTAGAAAGGAGTTTGGATTAAGGTAGAAATATAAAATAATTGAAAAAAAAGTAAAAGTGACATGTGATATTCATAAAAGCATTTCTCCCCAATCTACTGTCTTGCTCTATTAAAGGCAGACATACACATATATTTTAAAGAAAACAAATTTATGACAGTTTAAACATTTACTATATTAATAATATGCTTTGTGGATTAATATCTCACTTTAAAATTAAAAATATTATTCTATTCTTTATGTATGAAGATCATAGTACAATTATAACTGTTTTCTCCATAGTGGTAATGAATTTGCACTGATCCATCCTTTTTTTTTTTTTTTTTCGCTTGGCTTTCCTGGTGAACAATGACATGCATTTGTAACATCATAGTTTAGGTTAAGCTAACTAGTTCATACAAGATTGAACACATAATTTTGACTGCTTTAATATCATGTTCTAGCTAACTGCATTAAAACAGAGGACATCAAAAGAGGCTATAAGAAAATGTGTGATTACCCAAATATTGAAAGAGTCAAATTTGGGAGATTATAAGAACTTTATTCTTTCTGTATTCCTTTGGAAATAAAGATCACTCTTTTGATTGATTACTTCCTGTGGGCTTTAGCAGAAATCAGGCATAATAATAAAGTACTATTATCTGTCTAGCGATTGTTTAATTTTTCTCAATTATCCTTCTAAAGAGATACATTTAAAAGTTTTTCTTAAGTTGACTAGAACTTTTAAAAAATTCCCTAAAATGAAGAAATGCCTTCTTAAAAAATTATGTATCAAATTTATAGAGAATTTTTGCCATTGTTATTTAAAATCCATACAAAATCATTTTGTCTCAAAAGAAATCATTCTTGTTCATTATTAATAAGATAATATACTTAGAGCTTAAAAAGAATATTTTGAGATGGATACTATTTTGACCCATCATTTTACCAATGAGGAAACTTATGACTACTGCATGAACATGTCACACACATATAGAGTATAGCAAATTTGAACCCAAGTCTCATGTACTTGTTTCACTATACTATATGCTTTGCAATTCTAGTGTCACAATAAAAGACAATTGTAAATGTCCCCTATACAATAAATTGAGATTATTTTTTATTAGCTTAGGTAACAAATATGGACAGATGTTATCTATGTCACATAACTAAGATTATCCATAGAAGATTTAATCTCTAGAAATTCAGTTCTGACTACTGTGCGTACTGAAGTTTTAAGGTAAAAAAATTCTCCAGATTTCAATGTTAATGGAAATATTAACTCAAATGTATAGCATTCTAAAGTTGCTTCAATATGTGCAAAGTGGCTATAAACTCCTTAATTTATTTGTTTTAGCATCCCTATAAATCAGAAAGCTATTCCTTTAGCCAAGAATTCAAAGCTATTTTGAAAGGATTATTGAACATTGCACCAAAAGTTAAGCCCTTTGAAATTTAGTAAAATATGACAAAGCTCAAAATATTCTTATGACTGTTCTATGTTTTATATGTTCTATGTTCTATACATATTCTTATGACTGACTCTTAAAGAAGAGAAAGCATCAGAATTTGAAACCAGGTCCTATAGCCTAGTATCAGAGATGGGATCTAACTCCAGGTCTTTCTTAAGTTTAGCCCTCTATAATTCTTAGGATCAGGTAAAAACTCCAGTTTGGCATTTGGAGCTATTCATACTTCACCCCCTTTCCTATTTTTCGAATCCTTCTGTATATGCTACAGTTCAGCCATATTGGCTTAACTGATGATCCTAATATACTGGATTCCATTTCTCCTTTCTGTGCCTCTGAACAAGCTATCCCCTATATCTGCATGCTCTGGCTCCTCAGCTCTGTCTCTTAGAATTCCTGGCTTCCTTCAAGACTCAGTTCACATCTCTTCTTCTACAGGAGACTTATCCCAGCCCCTTAGCTTCTATTGCTTTCCCCCATAATTTATCTTTCATCTAATTAGACTGTGAGCTCCTTGAGAGCCAGGACTGTTTTTTCCCCTCTTTTTGTATCTCTAGTACTTAGCAAGGCCTGTTACTTGGTAGGTACTTAATATATATTTGATTATTGCTGATATATGGTTTATGTATCCTTCGATATATATTGTTTCTCCTATTAGAATGTTAGCTCCTCGAAAGCACAGACTGTTCTTGTTTTATTATTTTTTTTCTTTGCACTTCAGCATTTATGATACTACCTGGAACATGGTAAGCATTTAATACATGCTTGTTGGTTGATTGATTGATTTGAAATTATAGAAGGACAGATTTCAGATCAATAAAAGGAGAAATTTCACAGTGGAACTCCCTCAAAAGGGCTGCCATGGGAAATATAGTAATTTAAGGATGTTTAAGCCAGTCATGTTTTAAGTAGGGTTAAGCTAGGTAATTCAAAACATGCCTTTCAACTCTGCTTTTCTATGACAGGAATAAAATCCTTTATAAATATATAGTGATTGTAGTGATTTGATTGTTAAGGAAAAGGTAGAGTAAAAGTTGTGAGATCTACCAATCCTTGTATCAGCAACTAAAAATCTGCTCCCTCTACAAATTACTCCTCAGATGCATTGTAAATTTCTCAACAACATTATAAGTTCCTAGAGGGCAAAGACTCTACCTTATATGACTTTGGAAACCTCTTATGGGTCTACTTAGCACAATACTAGCCACATAATAGGCCCTCAGTAAATATTTATTAGTTTAAAGTTAAATGATTAGAAATTAATTGAATCTAGTAAAATTAAAGCTGTATAGCATTAGGATAATTGGGGCCTTAGGAATGCATATTATAACATGCTGCCATAACTGTTTATAGGGGCACACACTAATGAAGGACATGGCAATTCTTTTCCTGAGAACTATTAAAAATAGGATAAATTCTCATCTGTTTGTGATAATTCAAATGTGGGCTTGCCTAGGGTTAAGGGGGATGGACTATGGAATTTCTTTTTAGTTTATGATTCTGTGTAGTATGACTAAAGATAAACCTTTCTCTAATAGAAACTTTAAACAAAATTCTGGGTTACCTTAATGAATTACTGGTGTTTATAATTTATTTGAACTTTAAAAAAAAAGCCCTCAATAAATTACTCCCAGTTGCAATTATTAAAGAAACTGGGGTAAGAGATAAAGTTGTGTCCTGTCATGGATTGAATACAGTTTGTAAATAAGACTGAAGAAAACAAAATGAAAATATATAAACAACACTATACTGAGAAGAGGTTAATAGTGAGCTAGTCAAGAAGTCACTATTGTTAAATCTTAATGCTGCTCAAATATATTAACAACTTGGTGGGGGGGGTGGGATAGGGAAAGGGAAGCATCACCAGAGAAATGGCAATAATTCCTACTGACATGCAACTAATTGTTAAATCAGTCTTACAGATAACTATGTTTCTTTCCATCCATTTGAGATAATCTAAAATTTTTTTGTCAATAGTATTTTATTTTTCCAAATACATGTCAGGATAGTTTTCAATATTCATTTTTGTAAGACTATGTTCCAGTATTTTTCTCCCTCCCTTTTTGACTTCTCCCTCCTCCCCAAGACAGCAAACAATCTGATATGAGTTAAACATGTGCAATCCTTTTAAACATATTTCCATATTTGTCGTGTTGACCAAGAAAAATCAGACCAAAAGGGGAAATAAATCACGAGAAAGAAAAAGCAAACAAAGGTGAAAATACTATGCTTCGATCCACATTCAGTCTCTATAGTTCTCTTTCTGAATGAGGATGGTTCTTTCCATCCTAAGTTTATTGGAATTATCTTGGATCACATCATTGTTGAAAAGAACCAAGGGCCATTACAGATTACCATATAATTTTGCTGTTATTGTGTACAATGTTCTTCTGGTTCTGCTTACTCCTCTCAGAATCAGTTCATGTAAGTAAGAGCACTGTTAGTGCTAATTAAGGGCTGGTGGTCTATCCATTGCACCAACTACTTGCCCAATATTATTCATATAACTTATTCAGCCATTCCCCAGCTGATGGGAATCAACTCAATTTCCATTTCCTTGCCACTACAAAAAGAGCTCCCTTTATCATTTTTGGACATGTGAGTCTTTTTCCTTCTTTTATGGTGTCTTTGGGATGTAGGAGGTGATTTAAAATTACCCATAACATGTTTGGTGCTTAGGTGAGTGCCATAACTGTTTGTAGGAGCACACACCAATAAAGGACATGGTGATTCTTTCTCTGAGAACTGAAGTGTTTCTATTATTTTGTTGTTGAGTTATTTTTTCAGTCATGTCCAACTCTTTGGCAGAAATATTGGACTGGTTTGCCATAAAGGATGGAGTAATTTGCCTGGGATCACACAGCCAATAAGTATCTGAGGCCAGATTTGAATCCAGGAATCTTTAGGCTTGGTACTCTATCCACTGTAAGCGCCTTAGACTCTTCTACCATCTGTACCTCCCATAATAAAAATAGAATAGATTTGACAGAGCCTATTCCCAAGGAAGTTTCAATGTAATACAAAAAGATATTCACAATTAAAAGATTGAAGTAAATATAAAGGAAATATTCAAGCAAAGTGCTGTGAGAACTCTGACAAGGAAGACAGCTATCTCTTTTATCTGAAGAAGTTCAGAGAAAGCTTCAAAGGGGAAATGTTAAGTTGGGCCTTGAAAGGAATTTAAAACTCTTCTTCACCTGACCCCTTCCATTTTATTTCTTCCAGTTTATAGTCTTTCCTTATGTTCCCTTTTAAGCACTGTAATCTAGTTAGACTGGCCTACTTGCCATGGTCAATGTATTCTTTGTAACCAACACTCCCATTTCCCATTCTTGCCTTTGTACTAGCTGCTCCCAGTGCCTGTAAGGTTCTTCCTTATCCTTGCCTTTTAGTTTCCCTGATTTTGTTCAAGACTCAGATCAAATCGAATATTCTGAGTGCCTTTTCTAGTCCACCAGCTGCTGGTGCCTTCACCTCAGAAGTCATGTTCAGTTAACTATATATATCTTGTAGGTACATATACATTTTGCCTTTTCTCAATAGAATGGGAGCTCCTTGAAAACAAACTCTTATTTTTGCCTTTCTTTGTTATTCCCAGGGATTGGCCCAGTATTTGAAACATAATAAATAATTAATTAATATGTGTTGTCTTACAATGGATTAGAATCTGTTCTATAAAATATGTGAACTCACTTTTTTTAGACTGATTAAGAAAGGAATGTTCAGTGTACTATGTATGTAAGAGGCAAAATGGAACAATGGGAAATGTGAGTTTTTTTTAAGTTCTGTCATATCTGTTATGTACTCCTGATTATGTTATGATCTAGTTTTCCTATCCAGAAAATGAAATTTTTAATGATTGTTTCTCTTCTTCTTTCCAGTTATTTGTACCTTTCAAAGGTTGTGATCTGCATGTTTGCTCCCAAAGTATTTTGATAAAGGTAGATTCCTTATCTCATCACGAGTCAGCCTATTTTGAAATTTAAAATAAAATAGGTGAAGATGATGGATTTATTCTGATTTTGTTCAAAGTCTCTTTCCTGCTTCTCTTTTTTTGAACATGGTGCATGTTTGTGGTATGGTTAGCTATGGTTAAGTATTGAATATGTGGCTATAGATTAGAGCAAAGCCTAATTGAACTCATATCCTTGGCCTTATTAGCACTATTCTCTAACCTTTGTGCATAATACAGTGCAATATTTATTGTGTGCACTCAGTAAATATTAATGGAGTATGCTACTACTGCTAATACAACATAAGCTAAAATTTTAAAAAGCATTCACAAGTATATGAAAATATATATGTATATATATATATATATATACATATATATATATGTGTGTGTATATATCTTTGAAAGTATTGTAGGGTTTGCTTGAAGCCCAGCAGCCATGCTTTCAGAAGGACATATAGTAAACTATTTATAAGATTTTCATTGATTTTAATGTTGTAATTCTCTGTCCACACATGTTAAAAATATACAGGCTAATCTTGACATAGTAGTACAACTTTTTATTAGATTTGATGGAAAATCTCTTGTTTTTAAATCCTTGTCTTATTGTTCTGTATGATAGGATTGGAGGTTTATTCTTTATAGACTGTGGAGGTAGGATGAATAGGATTAATTGTCACTTCCATTCTCTTTTTTACATGCTATTAGAGTTTCATGTTTTTCTCAGAATCAAGAACTCAGGTTGGGGAAAGAATATTATTAGTATCATTTAGTCAAAAATATATCTAGAGACAGGAATCCTTTTTATTGTATCTCTGAGAGGAGATTTTTTTCCTTAGCACAGTTCAAATGATTTTCATTAAAAGAAATCTTTTCAATAGAAATCAACTGTATATTTTAAAAATGTGTAAAGAGTTATATTTAATAGTAAATCTTTTTTTTTTTTAAGTTGATTAGCATCTTTAAAAAAAGAGGTAGGGAAACACTGGTAGTAGATACTTAGAAATTACTAATCACTTTCTTAATGGATGATGAATATATCCATTTGTCTATTAAATCTACTCTGTTAAAAACTGCAATTTTACTATTGTATTTTGAGATCCAAGACTTTGTTATGAAGTGAATTTATTCTAAAAGTAATTTTATTTCATAATATAATAAATATGAAGCAGAATTTTTCTCTCGGTTGGAAACACTATATCCAGCAGGGAGCAGTTCCAAGAGTTGAACAGTACCTCAAAGGCCTCAAACTCTCTATTTGATAGTAGGGGTCATTTTTAGGTGCCCCCAAGGCATAGGCAATCTTTCACAATGGCTAGACTCCCCTTCTAATTCAATTAGAGAGAGAATGCTTTCCTATGTTGGAAAGGGCTAACAAATATTTGTGCTTCTTTAGGACACTAGTGGGACAAGTAGGGCTGGACCTGGAGTCAGAAAGTCACATCTTCCTGAATTCAAATCTGGCTTTTGATGCTTCTAGCCTGGGTAAGTCACTGTATCCTTTCTGCCTCAGTTTCCTTATCTGTAAAATAATCTGGAGAAAGAAAAGGCAAACTACTCTAGTATCTTTGCCAAGAAAACCCTAAAAGGGGTCATAAAGAGTGGAACTCAACTCACGTGACTCAACAACAAAAGCACGTGAACCACTCATTACCAATTGCTATTTTCCCCTTTATTTTCTGTGATGTATCAATGGAAGAGAGACCAAATTATTATTTCTCCTATAGGAAATATTAAATTTAGAAAAACAAAATTTGTAAATGGAAACAATGTGAAAAAGTTATTTTGAAATGATGCCAACTATTTTTGTTTATGAATGCTGATAAAATGAAAAGCAAGTGTATGATAGCCAATTTTTATATAATATTTTTAAGATTTGTAAAGTGTCTTATTTAATTTCATTTAATTATCACAACAATAGGTGGGAGGGAGATGCTGTTATTAACCCCTTTTATACATGAGGAAACTGAGGCAGAAAAATTAAATGATTTGCCCATATTCTCATAGCTAGTATATTCTTGATTTTAAGTCTAATATTACCTAGCTGCCTAATATGTCTAATATACAGGATTGTAACCAGCAGTGTTTTCAAACTACATATAATGATAATTAAGATTTATGTACCATTTTAGGGTTTAGAAAACACTTACCATATGCTACTTCATTTTATCCTCACAACCCTATAAGTCAGGTGCTATTTTTATCCCCATTGCACAAGATAAAAAAACCAAATCTCAGAGAAGTGAAATGACTTGCCTAGCATTTATAATTAATAATCGTGTAAGGGTAGATTTGAACTCACATTTATGGCTCTTTGTATGGGGATTTAGAAGAAAAATAATGATAAAAATTTTTTAGATTGCAGTATAAGGAGATCTATCTATGTTTACTATTATTTTGCAATTATACCACGTTGCTAAAAGTGACATTCATTGTGTTTCAATAATATTATCTATGTTCTTTCTTTATAATCACTTAAATTCAGCTTGACTTTAGAAGTTATCTAGAAATCTTGCTAGTTATGTCATTTAAGCCAAAGGTCCAGTATGTAGTCACAACAATGGAATTGTATTGCTCGAAGTGTTTTTTCTTAATGGACTTTATTTCAGATTTAGACTCATTAAATTTTAAAAACACATGATTTACACAAAACAAAACACTAAAAAGGAAGAAGATATAATGAATAAAAAACATGAGTTCTGCTTTGGATATTTAAAATTTAGCAGGGAATATTAAAACAAAGCAAAATCAACTGCCCATTTGTTCAAATATAAACAGCCCCTATTCTACATTCCTTTTTGGAAAGAAGATATCTGTATATTAGAATATACTGAAAAATAATACTGATTGTAAACCTGTAAGTCAGATTTGGTGGGGTAGGAGTAGAGGGGATGGGAGTATGACCTATACGCTAACCAATATTTTGCAATACAAAAATTTAGATATTTGGAAACATTAAGAGCCAGGATATAGTGACTGGAAAATGTAGGATGTGTTTGAGAAATGGTAGTATAGTAGCCTAGTTTGACTATAAGAGATGAGGGGATAAGTATGAGATAAGCAGAAGAGTTAGGGTTGGAACTGATTTGAAAAACTTCCATGAGAAGTTTTTGAGCAGAAAAAATATGGGATAAGATCTCTGCATTAGAAAAATTAGTTAACTTGGTATTATTATGAATGGAATGAAAAGAAAGGGAATGGAGGCAGGTGATAGATAGTTCAATGACCCAGGTGAATATCGCTCTTTTTCCATGTCATTATCCTATTCAGGGTGTAATTCCCGTAGTGAGGCCTTTGGGTAAAAGTGTTAAACCAGTTAGTAACTTTCCTTGCACAATTCAAAATTGTTTGCCAGAAGTAGCAAGCCAGTTCTCTGAAGCTACTTATTATCATCTCAATTATTTTTGTTGTTGATTCTCTACATGGCTTTAAGGAGATCATGATTTTGTTTGTAAATAGAAATAATTTTGGCTCCTCTTTGCAGTGCTTATTTTCTTGATTTTTTTTGTACAAGAAGTATGTCTATCCCATTTCCTATAATGCCCCCAAATGTAATATATGCTCTTATCCTCAGATACCTTTATTAAGTCAGAATCACTCTTTGATTGGGTTATACAACCAGGCAATTAAAAGTGTAAGCTTGGCTTGAACCTTAAAAATTGGAGAAATGAAATTCTTTGAATGATTCAATAAAGTCAGATGATGCTACTTAGATAACATATTGGGAATTATGGAAAGAATTGGACAGTTTCTAAAATCTATAGAGAATTGACTCAAATTTATAAGAATTCAAGCCATTCTCCAATTGATAAATGGTCAAAGGATATGAATAGACAATTTTCAGATGAAGAAATTGAAATAATTTGTAGCCACATGAAAATAATTTGTAGCCAAATCACTATTGATGAGAGAAATACTAATTAAGACAACTCTGAGAAACCACTACATACCTTGCAGAGCAGCTGAGATAATAGGAAAAGACAATGATGAATGTTGGAGGGGATGTGGGAAAACTGGGACACTGATACATTGTTGGTGGAATTGTGAAATGATCCAGTCATTTTGGAGAACAATTTGGAACTATGCTCAAAAAATTATCAAACTGTGCATACCCTTTGACCTAGGAGTGTTTCTACTGGGCTTATATCCCAAAAAGATCTTAGAGGAGGGAAAGGAATTCACATGTGCAAAAAATGTTTATGGCAGTCCTTTTTTCTGGCAAGAAATTGGAAACTGAATGGATGCCCATCAATTGGAGAATGGCTGAATAAATTATGGTATATGAATGGTATGGAATATTATTATTCTATAAGTAATGACCAGCAGGATGATTTCAGATAGTCCTGGAGAGACTTATATTAACTGATGCTAAGTGAAATAAGCAGAACCAAGAGATCATTATGCATGGCAACAAGACTATATGATGATCAATTCTGATGGATGTGGCTTTCTTCAACATTGAGATTATTCAAACCAGTTCCAATTGTTCAGTGATGAAGAGAGCCATCTACAGAGAAAGGACTGTGGGAACAGAGTGTGGACCACAACATAGCATTCTCACTCTTTCTATTATGTTGTTTGCTTGCATTTTGTTTTCTTTCTCGGTTTTTTTTCCTTCTTGATCCGATTTTTCTTGTGCAGCAAGATAACTGTATAAATATGTATACATATATTGGATTTAACATATATTTTGGCATATTTAACATGTATTGGACTACCTGCCATTTAGGGGAGAGGGTAGGGATAAGGAGGGGATAATTTGGAACAGAAGGTTTTGCAAGGGTAAATGTTGAAAAATTACCCATGCACATGTTTTGTAAATAAAAAGCTTTAATAAAATAAAAAAAAGAAAGAATTGGACAGACTTTATGGCTTATGTATATCAGAGAAGCAGTGAGGAGTTGAGCTTTGGAAATTCTTTGAGAAGACAAAAACGTTGAAATGGGAAAGGATTAGCTAGAGGTGGTACAGCTTTAGATTCATCTTGAAAGAAGAAAAGTTAATGTGTTAGAAATGAGGAGAAAATTCATTTCAGTAATGGGAGATGGTTAATGCAAGGTACAAAGATGGGAGATGGAGTACTGTTATTGAGAAATAGAGAGAAATCCACTTTGTCTAGATTATTGATTGCAGGAAGGGAATTAATATTTAATAAGGAAAGAAAAATTTATAGGGGCTAGGTTGTAAATAATTATTTCATATACTCTTCAGACCTGTAGTTTCCTTCTTGTTTATTTTAGATTTGTCAAAGTCTAAAATGTACATATTAAAGTCACTTTGTAAGCTAAATCTTTCAACTACCACTGCACACCTCTCAGATTGGCTGACAGGAAAAGATAATGACAATTGTTGGAAGTGATATGACCTCCAACCATGGGATATGGGAAAACTGGTCCAATAATACACTGTTGGTGGAGTTGTGAACTGATCCAACCCTTCTGGAGAGCAATTTGGAACTCTGATCAAAGGACTATCAAACTGTGCATATCCTTTGATGCAGCAGTGTTTCTATTGGGCTTATATCCCAAAGAGATCATAAAGAAGGGAAAGGGACCCACATGTGCAAAAATGTTTGTGGCAGCCCTTTTTGTAGTGGCAAGAAACTGGAAACTGAATGGATGCCCATCAGTTGGAGAATGGCTGAATAAGATATGGTATCTGAATGTTATGGAATATTAGGTTCTGTAAGAAGCTATCAGCAAAATGATTTCAGAGAGACCTGGAGAGACTTACATGAGGTGATGCTAAATGAAGTAAGAGAACCAGAAGATCATTGTACACAGAAATAGCAAAATTATATGGCTCTTTTCAACAATGAAATGATTTAGGGCAGTTCCAATGTTCTTGTGATGAAGAGAGCCATCTACACCCAGAAAGAGGACTGAGGGAACTGAATGTGGGTCACAACATAGTATTTTCACTCCTTTTGTTGTCATTTGCTTGCATTTTGTTTTCTTCTTCACTTTTTTCCTTTTTTGATCTGATTTTTCTTGTGCAGCATGATAATTATAGAAATATGTATAGAAGAACTGAACTGCACATGTTTAACATATATTGTATTACTTGCCATCTAGGGGAGGGAGTGAGGGAAGGGAGGGAAAAATTATTTGGAATATCTAGGCACATGTTTTGAAAATAAAAAGCTTTAATAAAAAAGAAAAAAATAAGCTAAATCTTTTTGCAATTCTTTAAGTTTTTCCTCAATTACTAAGTTATATGCCATTTGGGGACTAATTTTCTTTTTCATTAAGAGGCAGCATATCATGGTCGGTAGTGCTGCGCTTAGAATAAGGAAAACCTTGTTACATATTTTTTCCCCCCCTGAGGTAATTGGGGTTAAGTGACTTGCCCAGGGTCACACAGCTAGGAAGCATTAAGTGTCTGAGACCAGATTTGAACTCAGGTCCTCCTGACTTCAGGGCTGGTCCTTTATCCACTTGCCACCTAGCTGCCCCTCCTTGTTTCATATTCTATGACATTTCCTTGAGGTATTCCTAGGCAAGTCACTGTGGACAACTCAATATGCTTCAAGGAATTCTCTAGAACCTATCAAAATTATAGAGAGGTTGACTTGAGGAATACCTTACATGGAAGAAATTGCAAATCCTTTATGTATCTGTATATACATATTAATGAAGAAAATTGTCCACAATTAAGGATTAAGTAAATCATAATTATATTGTAGTTTCTTTTTCTTGATTGTATTACTTTTCACTGTAAACTTATGCAAAATCATCATTCCCATTCCTGACTTTTTGGATTTAGCTGAAGTATAGACATTTTATAGATGATTTTAAAAATTTTTTATAGTTGTATTTCTAGTATGTAGCAAATGCTTGGAATGGGTTTCTTGAAGTATTTGTAACTTTCATTCCCAATTAATCTTCTGTTTTTTCTTTATTAATGAATATTTCCAGTCATATATTTACAGATGATATATAGAAGGTTGGTGCAACTAGGTAGTACAGTGGATAGAAAAATGGGCCTATGGTCAGAAAGATCTGAGTTCAAATTTGGTCTTTATTAGCTGTGTGACTCTGGGCAAGTCACTTAACTCTGTTTCAGTCTCAATTTTTTCATCTGTAAAATGACCTGGAGAAGGAAATGGCAAATCCTCCAGTATCTTTGCCAAGAAAACCCCAAATGAGGTTATTAAGAATTGGACATGACTGAAATGACTCAGTAACAACACAGAAGAGTAGCATGCTGTCTCCTGCAAAAAAAAAAAAAAATACGGTTGCTACTTAATACAGTGGGGATGATGGCTATTTATCATTGCTGTTGAGATACTAAAAGTATAGGCTAGATTTGTAATGTCCTTTTGAACAAATGATTTAGGAATGTGAAAATTTATATAATAGTCAAAAGATTATTAGGAATAGCATAAAGTCCAAGTTATATGTTCTTATTATAGATCTTTTTAATTTTTTTTATCATTAACATCCTGTTTATCAAATATCTGCTATAGTTTGGGAGGGACCTCCTGGGGTTATATATTCCTATTCTATTCCATTTGGAGACATATTTGATTTGTAGTTCTCTTGCCTTCTTTAGGTTATAATACATGTGTCAGTTTTATCCAACAAGTAGTATAAAATGGGAGAAAGAGCAAACAGCTGTTGCCCATTACTTTATTTAACTTCCTAAGTGGATTCTGCCTGTAGACTTAGACTTGCAGTATCTTCATGACCATTCCTGTTTTCACTTTCTCTTCTGGACATCGTTTGACCTGTGGTAATACTCAGACCACTCCTTCCTTGTTAGGCTCTTGGTTCTAATTTCACCTCACTAGTTTTCTACTTGCCATCATATATCCACAAATGACAATTTTGTTAGAACTAAACATTGACATTTTACACATTAGCTATTATTGGATGATTTTTCAACTTCTAAGTGTATTATATAGGATGTAAAGAAGAGATTAATGTTCTTAAGATGATTCAAGAATTCAAACAATCAGATCCAAGATCTAAGAATCTAGGTAAATTTTGATTGCAAAATGTGGAGTTATATTAATACTTATTCAATTGGCAATTCATGTTGAAATTGAGGTGGGGAAAAAAAGCCTTGCAGTAGTTAGGATTTCTAGGAGAATTGTACATACATAAATGATATAGGATTTTGTGATTTGTCCACATATCTTAAGAGAGCTGATAATATTTTGTCTCAGGATACTAAGTATCCTATATTGTTCTTTTATGGTATAAATTACTATAGTTTTTTTTTTTCAAATTTAGCATCTCTAAAATGGACACAGTTAAAATATTTTCAAGTAGTTTGAAATTACTGAAGGAAAAAATTAAAATCACTGGAGTCTTGTTCCTATTTCCTTTTAGGACGGATATTTCAAATAAGTGATGCTTCCCCTCACCAAATTTCTCTCTCCCTCTCTCTTTTGTTTTTGCTCTCTCTGTCTCTGTCTCTGCCTCTCATTCCATCTCATTTCTTGTATCTCAATTTAAGTTACACTTAAAATCAGCCAAATTGTCCTGTGTATTTGACCTTGTAGCACTCCACTATTCACCACCTCCTCATTCATGTCTATAAGGAGTTCTCAAGTCTTTGATACTGAAGATATTCAATAAAGAAGTGGGTCCCATGAACTATTGGTATTTACCTTTGAGATACTATCTCAAATTCCTATTTCCCCAAACCTAGGTAAATTATGTTTAAGGCACTTATGAACATTTTTTACTAGTTTTTCAGAAAGTACTACCTTCTTCAGTCAGTTTTTTTTCTGACTTTATACCTCTATTTCTAATGGATTTTTCTAGTAATTAAATTTCTAGAAATTTAATATCAGTATCATAATGGGTTATTTTTTATGCCTGAATTTATATTACATTCTCACTATTTCCTAAGTTTCTAGATTTTTCCTACATAATTCTCAAATGTTTCTTTCTATAGTAACTAACACAGCATTCTATTCTTTGAAGTTTAGTTCTACTTGCATGAGGAGGAAGGAAAGGTTATACAATGAGAAAGGAAAGTCTGATTGTCTACATTTCCCAGCAGTAAGTTAAGTTGAGGGAATTTTTTATTATTATTTATTATATTATTTATGATAGACAATTAATTATGATAGATGGACTGTTTACTTATACGTTACAATTCACAGGCTTTTGGAGATCGATGAGTGCTCTTTGAAGATAATTTGGGGAACTTTTCGGAGAACTTTCAACTTGGCTGACCTTGAAACATTGTCATGTCCACATAAATGTCATGTACACATAAAATGTCTTATTGCTAAATGAATGAATATATGAGTAAGATATCTGACTTAGCCAGAGCACAGTAGTTGAAATGGAAACAGGCAATTTCCTTTCTTTCTGGGAACTACTATAAAGACTTGAAGAATGCTCATCAAATAATATGAAAAATAATGTCAAAAATATGTCTTTATATTTTTCCCTTGTAATGTATTTATAGCCCCAAACATTTATCCTTTAGGGAGGGGTCATTTACATCTTTGAATTAATAGTTGAGGTCATGGATCATAGCCTATAGATCTAGATATCCTGAAACCTCTGGGAATACAGAAGTCAACATGTCTATTCCTCTTCCTAGCTAATATTCCCAAGGTCTGTCTGGATGGAGATCATAGATTCCGGACTCTTCAGGGAGATAGATGCCAGATGAATGATACCCCTTACTATGTGGAGACTCCTTTATTGTTCAATGTTGGCTTCCTATGCCCTGGGTTGTCAGTGGAGACTGTGTAAGAGTGAGTACCTCAGGCCCTGCAGTCTATTTAGTTGTCAGGTGTTCTAATTTCTTACTCACCTGTTCTGGCATTAGCCTTATTTCCCTACAGAAAAAGTCGGGAAGTTGTCTATGCTTGTGTATCTGGCAAATTGCCAGGAGCACAGTCCCTGAGCCTCTAGATTAGACCTCTTTAATTCAGAAGTGCCACGGAATTCATTTTATAAATTCATCGGAAAGCAGTGTTTGGTCCAAGATTTTGTTCCATCAATTTATTATCTGGATAAAGCAAATGACTCTCCTGGTGGTGAAGGCCCAGATTTGATGTTTTAGCATGACATACTTAGAGGTTATCAGGAGGGAAAGGGGAGTATGAGAATAATTAGAAAGAAATGAACAAAAGAAATGAAACAGGGTTAAAATGAAGAAGACTAAAATCCATTCTCTAGCTTGCTCTACTCAGATAAGTTTAAAATAAAAACAGCTTTCTTAATGAAGGAATAGTACCTAATTTGTTTCTTCTTTATATTAACTTAGACAATTTTTTCCAAGCCTTTCACTTGTTAGCCAATCAAAGAAAAGGAAAAGGAAAAAAAAAGTCCTATCCTTATTTTATTTCCTATTCATTACTGGCATCAAGAATTACACTTTTGTGATGCACACATCTTTCTGAATTTGAAAACTGAAGGATACTTGAAAACCTTTCAGAAAAAGAACAAACACTACAGTCCTTAGAAACTTCAAAAGACCTTAGGTTCAGTCTGTTGTATGCATGGTGCTCTTTATACAATAGAATACTGGATACAACAGATGCAAAATACTTCCTACAACTGGATAGTGGAGCTTTTAGACTTGGAAAGATTGATATAGAATCTTACGGATTTAGTTATGATTTGTAAATCACCAAAAGATCTGGTAGTAGGTTTGTTTCTTTTTTTGTCCTTCAACTCAAATACCACATTAGGGGTCGAGTAATATAATTTAGCTACCTATATTTTATCATTTGAGGTAATGAGAAAATTGATAAAACATTATTTTCTCTTTTAATTGGAGATTATGTTCAATATTTTTTGATGCATGTCATAGCTATATGCCTTTAATGTTATTAACCACATTGCTTCCTTTCATTTTGATGCTGTTATATGTAAAGTACTTTATAAACTCTAAAAAATAAACAAGATGCCTATTTAAAAATTAAAGATATCTTCAAAATTAGCCCAATCACTTTATTTTTGAGCAATGATACCATTAGGAAAATTGAAGCTTTAAAATTTCTTTTTGTACATTTCTTAATAATGTAATGGGATACAAATGGGTTGATTTGGGTTCATTTTTATGCCATACTTAGTAGTAAAAGTCTTTGGATTCTAAATGTAGTATCTATGCCAAGGAAAGTTTATTTCATAAATCTCTATTTATTTAGGACTTAACCAAAAGCAACATTTGCCAAACATAATCTATTTGTTTTTCTTGTATTAGTGGCTAAAAAAGAAACACACGCCCACATGCAGAGACATACATATTTTCAGTCATGCTGACATAGCAACATAGGATTAGTATTTTCCTTAAGTTCTTTTGGTGCAGAATTTGGCCTTAAATTGTGGCAATTGTCCTATTGAGAATGTTAGAAAAGCTTTACAAATTAGGGACTCGATTACCAAACTAGAGTGAATAATGCTTTTGTCAGATGAGTGATAAAGAATCCTGATGTCTTTCCCTTTCTTAAATGAATTTCTAAATGAAATGGTATGTGTGCATTTTGGGAGGGGATAGGCCGATAAATTTGCTACTTTCCAATTTCATTGACCTTCATCCCTGTCCCTCTTTCCTTTCCCTCTCCCCACTTGGAATATGCTGACTTAGAATTCTACTCAAGTGTATGGAAGGTCGGGGTAATAGAAACATTGATAAAATTAACAATAGCTAACATTTATATAACACTATGTGCTAGACACTGTGCTAATTACTTTTCAATAATTATCTCATTTCATCTCACAACAACCCTGAGAGATAGGTGCTATTATTCCTAATGCAAACAAAGGTCAAGTGACTTGTCAGCGTCACCCAGCTCTGCTTGAAGCCAGAATTGAACTGAGTTCTTGCAGCTTCCAGGCCCAGAACTCTATCCCTTGTGTCACTAAGCTACCCTTTGATATTAGTTGGATAGTAGCATAGATGGGTAGATTTGGAATTGCCTGAATAACCTCACCTAAAAGAAATCATTACATTGCCTTTATTTTTGTTTAACATTTATACTAATGATGTGAAGGTATACACAATGTATTCATCAAATTTGCAGATAGCACAAAATTAGTAGAAAGAGCTAATAGGCTAGACTCTATTATGATTAAAAAAGACTCTCCAAGGCTAAAATAATCAGTCAGATCAAGTAAGACAAAATTTTACAAAATTGTCTTTACAAGGACAAATATAAACTCCTATTCTTGGATCCAAAAATAACGTACAGAGACACAGCTGAGGAGATATAGCTAGACAACAGTTCATATGAAAATACCTTTTTATGTCCTGCAAGTTTGGTACAAGCCAACAGTATAATATGGAAGACAAAAAAAGGCTGGACATCACATTTTAGGAGGAACATTGATAAGCTGGAGCATGTTCAGAGGAGGACAAGCATGGAGGAAAACCAAATGAGATCTTTTGAAAGAAGTGAGAATATTTAGTCAGGAAAAGAGAAGATTTAGAATCATCATGGTTGCATGCCAGTATTTTAAAAAGGCTCTAGTATGAAAATGAGATTAAATTTGTTTTTAAATTGGTTTTTGAGTTTAAAACTAAGAATAATAATAGATGGAAGTTGTATAGAGATATAATTTGGACATGAGAAAAAGCTTCCTAATAATTAGGTTTATCTAAAAGTAGACCAAATTGCCACAAGAGTGGGATAATGCTTCATCCTTGTAGGTTTGTAGGTAGAGACTAGATGACTACTTGTCAGGGTTATTGTAGAGAAGTTCTTGACCAAGTATAAGGTGGACTAGATAATCTTGGATTCTGTGTGAGCAACTGAGCTAATAATACCAAGGATACCTTCAAGGGACTAGCTGTTGAGGAGACAAAATTATTATTTAAGTATTCTCTACTGAATTTTATTATGCAAGTCATGGTTATAGTGTACAATTAGTTTCATCTAAGCAATATTCAATCAATGAACAAGATATTATTAAGTGTCTACTGTGTACCGGGCACTATGCTAGTCCCTGGAGATTCAACAAAATCCAAGTAGTCCCAGTCTCAGTTTACTTTCAGTGAAGGGGTTATATTTATGTGTGTGTAATATATTCATATGAGAAGATACAAAATATATACAAAGTAAATTTAAGAATGGAAGAGTAGATAACAGCTAAATTGATCAGGAAAGGTTGAACTTTGAAAGAAGCTAGAGGTAGCTTTCATATTCATGAATTCAAATGCAGCCTCTAACATTGGCTAGCCAAGTGACCCTGGGCAAGTCATTTAACCATGTTTTCTTCGGTTTCCTCACCTGTAAAATGATCTGGAAAAGGAAATTGCAAACCACTCCAGTGTCTTTTTCAAGAAAATTCCAAACATGGTCACTAAGAGTTGGAAATGGCTGAAAAGGGACTGAACAACACCAAAAAGGACTTTTAAGAGGCATAGATGAAGAGAGCATTCCAGTCATGGGGAAAACCAGTGCAAAAGCCTGGAAGGAGGAATTAGAATCTTGGCTAAGGCACCAATTGGGTAAGTTAATTTATAATAAGCCTGGAAAAAAAGGTTAGAGCCAGGTTTTGAATAGCTTTAAATGCCATTAGGAAGAGTTTGTATTTGATCTTTGAGGCAATGTTAAAAATAGTATAAATGTAATGATGTTATATATCAGGGTTTTATTACCATACAGTGGGGTTTGGTGGGATTTGCTCCACTTTCCTCTATCCTCAGGACAGCAAACAATCTGATATAGGTTTTATATACATATATACACACATATATACGTATATGTGTGTATATCATGTATACACAATTTATTTAAACATATTTCCAATTTGTCATGTTGGGCAAGAAAAATCAAACCAAATGGGGGAAAAAATCACAAGAAAAACAAAACAAAACAAAAAAAAACAGGTAAAAATACTATGCTTCAATCCACATTCACCCTCCATAGTTTTTTCTCTAGATGTGGATGATATTTTCTATCCAAATCTATTGGAACTGTCTTGAATCTTGGTGATAATGTATTAACAACTTTATGCAAAATGGTATTAGGCAGGGCAATTTTAAGTGGAGGGCACTTGATTATGGGAAAATTAGATGATACTTAAATGCTGCTAACTATAAATATAATAGGCATGGACCTGGAATACTCAGAATATTGATTTTAGGATCAAAGGATTAGAAAAGACCACATAGCTCACCTAGTCCAACCTCTATCTGAAGCAGTAATTCCTTCCTGGTTAGCAATTATCAAGTTTCTACTTGAAGACTTCCAGGGATAGGAAATTTGCTACCTTACATGGTAAGTCTTCCCATTTTGGATCATAATTGTCAGGAATTTTTTCCTCCTATTAAACTCTTTGTGATTTTCCTTTGGTACATTGTTACCCATGAACTGCTATGTTTCATGATTTATATCTTTTGTTTAGTCACAAAATATGGAAGTTTTCAAATTTTTAAAAAAGACACTTGCCCAAAGCTGAAACTAGTATAAAAGCACGTTCTATGCTACAAAATTATGCTCTAGTCATTCTGCAAGTGTGGTTTTCATTATACAGTAATGAACATTTGTCTGATGTAGTAGCCTTGATTTGTCAATTACATTTGTTGGCATACCCACTAATTCATAAAAATCAGTAATTTAGCCTTATTCTGACATTTAAAATTACTCTGTGTGTGTGTGTGTGTGTGTGTGTGTGTGTGTGTGTGTGATTTTTGTGTGTGTGTAGATCTTTTTGGTAGCAAGGATATTGGCTGTTTAGTGCCGATTGGTCAATTTATTTATAGCATTGACAAACAGCAAGAGTTTTTACTTACATGAAGTTTCATATGATTCACAGATATTCATTCACTTTCTTGACAGTTTCTGGGCTAATTTTAAGTGGTATTTTCTATCTTTCCAAAAGGCTGACTATTATTGGTTTGGAAATGTCTCTAGAGATACTTTTATTTCTTTTGTCTCCTTTAGAGAAACCATCATATTTTTAAATAATGGTGTCTCTGAAGACTGTAAGTTAGTATGGCAGGAAAGAACACTGGCTTTGGATCCAGAGGCCCTTTTTGGTTTTGCTTTGTGCTGGCTTCCTGTCTCTCCTACTTATTACTTGTATAGTTTTGATTAAGGTACTTCATCTTTCCAGGACTTGGGTTTCTTTTACTGAAAATTAGAAGATTGGACTAGATAATCTTCAGAACAACTTCAAGGTCTAAATAAATAATCCTAATATATCTACTTGTAATGATGAGAATGGTGACCACAACAAAACATTAAATTATTGTCAGTGATAAATATTTTATTAAACTTCCTTATTTTTTTTTTTTTGATATGCAGTTTTCTACATTTCTTCCTACCTTCTGACTATATATTTGATAGATGTCATTTAGGATATTTGATAGCATAAAAACTGCCTTGCTATGGACATATGCTAGGATAAAGGGTTTTTACTAAATAGGATTTTATTTAATCTCATTAGATATCTATTTTTATTTATTTATTTTGCCTGATAATCTGTCTCTCACAACCAGAAAGCTCTATATGGGAGAAGTAACTTAGGATAGAGAAAATTTATTGTGAGAGGATAACCCTGTATTTTTAAAGACAAAATATTAACTCATTTAAATAATTATTTTAATAAATATTTTAGAAATAATGATTTTGAGGGTTTCAGATGGCTAAGAATTATACAAGTGTGTCACAAAGTAGAATGTGAAAAGGGTAAAGGAGAGGTCTGGAAAAAGTTCTACAAGAAGAGTAAGACTTTGGGCAGTGTGGTAGTCAAGAAGACCTGGGTTCTAGACCTGCCTTTGACATATATTAGCTGTATAATGAGGCAGCTAAGTGGTTTAATGGATAGAATGCTAGGCCTGGAGTCCAGAACACCTGAGTTCAAATCTGACCTCAGACTCTTTCTGTCTGTGTGACTTTGGGGAAGTCATTTAATGTCTACTGTATGCCTTAATCTACCAGAGAAAGAAATGGCATACTGCTCCAGTATCTTTTCCAAGAGTACTTCATGGAGTCATGAAGAATTGGACAAGAGTGAATGACTGAAGAGCCAAGACATAAATCGCTATTTCTATCCTTTAGGTGACTAAGACTATGATTTCCATACAAGCTGCTAATTTGCATTAATGGAAGGAGGTTACACATTAAAATCTGCTACACTCACTGGTGAAATCAAAGTCTATGACAAAATAAGAGGAATTTTCATATTATTCCAAAAAGTATTCTTTTTAATATTTTGATGGGTATAGTATTAAATCCTTAGACTGACTTGAGTAATAGTGTTATTGTTTATATATTTACATAGCTTATTTTTGAACACTGAATACTCCTCTGATTAGGGAAGATCATAGTTTTGTAACGTACTGCTTGTTTTAATGAGTAGTTTGATTTCTGGAAGGCCATTAAAAGAACTTTTGTCTAAGGAAAAAGAATAAAATTAATTAGTGAAGGATGCAATGGACTCCCCCTTTCTTCTGGGATTTTTTGCCCATTTTAGGCGAAAAAAAGAAACTATGCAGGAAAAATTGATAATCCATATATGATGAAACAATTTTCCTCTTCAAATATGAAGAGAGACCAGATTGTTAGGAGGATTGGATAAAGAATTATTTCAGATGAATAGATTAAGAGAATCCTTTTGAGAGCAAAGAAATAATTCCGGCTGCAGGGCATTGGATGTTTCCTTAGGTTATTTCTATGTGATTTTTTTTTTAGAATTTGAGAAACTAAAATTCACAAGATGATAAATCTATTGTTTGGAGACAAAGAGAATATTTAATAAAGACACTGGTTTCATAATTCAGAAAGTTGGTGTGTTTTATTTTAGAAGGGAAAGATTAGTTAGTGACCACTAGGAGGCTCTGATCTGTATCATTAAGGCAGTTAAACCAGGAGAGCTTTTGCTTATTACCTTGGAAGTTGATTGGAAGAGATTTGAACACTGCTGCTGTTTGAGCTATTGTCTCTTAGCACCATTTATAGTTTCAAAAAAAAATCTTTCAGAGGTGCCTCGTTATTTTCTATTGTTGCTTTTTGTTTGAGAGGGGAAAAAAAGAGAAAGAAGATATTTTTACATCTGCTTTGCTGTGACAATAGGCTGGGCTAGCAGAAAACATAGTAGACAATGCAGCCTTCCATTGAGTGAAGAGCTGGCTGGTCTGATCCATCTTGCATATTGCCCAGAAAGTCAATGGGAGGGAGGATCTTTGCAATACTCTGACTTTTAGAGAAATCAGGTAGCATAGTAAATTGAGTACTGGACTTGAAATAAGAGAGATCCGAGTTCCATTCCTGCCTTCAAGACCTTAGGTGACCGAGTAACTCAGCCTCTCCTTACTGTAATAAACCTCTTTTATAAAAGTATGGAAATGTTGAACTCAATGTCCTATCTATTTATAAATCTATGGTTCCTATGATCTATAATCACAAGGGAAATTGCCACCCTAAAATATAATACCCACGTTATCAGTCCCTTTATAAGGGATATAAGAAAACTTGCCATTGCTTCAAGAGCACAACCGAACTGGATGGTTGGCAAAGAGCAAAAAGGGATCAGCTAGGAGACAAGTAGTTTTGTATGGTGAAAAGACCAAAATCATTACAATCTATAATTAAAAAATGACTCAAGCTCATGGGTTTTCCTCAATTGTATTTCTCTGTTAAGTTTCTTTAAATGTATGCCCACTATTCTCCCACATACTATGCAAATTTGTGAGACAATGTTACTCAGATTTCTGTGTATACTGTGATATTGTGATTATTACTGATCATAATAAAAATGTAATATTTTATATTATAATGATGTTTTTTACCATTAGTTACATATAATCATAAATGACTATGTAGGGTAACGATGTAATATTTTATAGCACCAATGTGATTATTGAGTAACTGTGATATTATTTATAATAATGATAACATAAAATATGATTATTTTTGCTTTTTTGTCTTATCATTAAATAAATATCTTATGTTTAAAAGTTGGTTGTGTCATGGTGATGGGAAACACATCAATGAAAGTTCAGGAACTAAAATAGCAAGTAGTTGGAATGTTTTCCTCCACAAAAGACTAGTCCCAAGACTCTAAAAAAGTTTGAGCTATAACTCTATGGTGGTAGTCCATTTATGAGAACCCCAAACTTGTCAATGTGAAGATAAATTGGAGTGAGCATGCTGACTTAGAGAGAGAGGTAGAGATCATATCCCATACCTTGCTTATACTTTATTTCCATAAAAATTGTTTTATAATTATATTACAATGTGTATCTTGGCAATTAATTTCCAGATACCTAAAAATTTTGTTGTTCTCCAAATACTGTTTCTTTTTCTTTCTTGCTCTCATTTTTAGTATTTATGTATGGTGATTATTTTTGTGAATTTATTTTACATCTCCATCCTATTTCTTTGCCGAATCCATTTACAACTATCTGAACTTTTTGTTGTTTCTGAAAATTTCAAATTAAGCCATCATATTGTAAGAAAATTTTTGCTTCTTTGGAAATACTTATTCTCTTAATTTTCTTTGTCATGTTGATACAATTAGCGCTCTTATTATTATGTCAAGTAATAGTAGTCAAATAACAGTAAAAGCCTATGATTCAACCCTGATCTTAACTGAGAAAAATCATAATGTTTTCATTTCTATATTTTTTAGTATGTTTAAAAAAATAAATGAATGTTATATGTTATTAAATATTTTTCTGGCATCTATTGAAATTATCACAGTTTTTGTACTTTTTGTTATTAATTTATTTTATTATTTGTATTTAAACTCCAGATATTCAACTTTGTTATTTTTGATAAATTTTCATATTTTTCTTCACTAGCATTCATATTTTTGTATCAATAGTTTTATTGATATTATAGGTGCATAGTCAGTAAGGTCCTAGTAAATGTTTTAACAATTGGCTCTTCAAAAAAAAATGCATGATACATTTTTAAATTGAATCTACTTTATTAATTTCTTCTCCATTACTTTCATAAGTCTAGGCAATCAGTGACAAGTCAAGCTCTGATCTGTAGCATTTGCTAATTTCCAAAATTGAGCTAGTTCCAGCATATGCCTGCTTCCACCCCTTGAAAGACCAAAGAGCATTATATACATCAGAAAATAATAAAAAGCACTCTCTTACCTCTCTCCCCCAAAGGAAAAAAAAAAAAAACGGAGATCAAACCTCTACCCAAAACAATATTATGTGGAAGAGTGTTCAGTTGTTCTTCAAGGGGACCTTGGATTGTCTTCTACAATGTGGACCTTTAGATTGAGGCATCTGGTCGTAAAACACAGACAGTTAGTGACACAAGACATGAACTTAAAGGTTTATTATCTAAGGGTCATTTTGATTAGACTGGCTTCAGTAGCTGTACAATATCTTCCTGGACAAAGAATGGGAGTAAGGGTGTGAGGAGTGGTGAAATCTGAGCTGGAAATTATAGAAGAGAGGTTATCTGTGGTGGTTATTTGTACTTCCCTGTTTCAGATTTCATGCAAAGGAGTTTTAAAAGAGGATTATTTAAAGCAGAGCAGTCTTCTACTGGTACACATTTAGTATTGGTGGTGTTTCATTGCCTATGTTGCTTTTAAGCATACTATAGTTTTACCACTTGTATTTTGAGAGTGTATATATATATTTTTTTTGTTGATACCTGAAACATGATTGCAGTTGATGCTTTTTGGGTAGGACTAAAGCATGATAATTTTTCTCTAACTCATTACTTTAAATATACATGTGTTCCTATGTTGCTATGTATTTAGTGTATTTGCTGATACAGTATTGGATTGTGTTTCCTAATCAATTTTGCAATTTTTTTGTAGTTGAGTTCAATCCACTTAAGGTTATAATCATATTTATTTTTTAAGTTCATCATATCTTCTATATGTTAGCTGGAGTCAGAATGATCTCAGTTTAAATTCAAACTAAAATACTAACTGTATGATCCTGTGCAAATCACTTAACCCTGTCAGTTTCAATTTCCTCAACTGTAAAATGAGCTGGAGACAAATGGCAAACCACTCCAGTATTTTTTTCCAAGAAAATACAAAATTCACAAAGAATCAAACACAACTGAAATACAATTATGACAATTTTATATATCAATTTTTTTTTGTCAGCACAAAGTTCTGGATAGCTTCTTTCATTTATCAGTTTGTCTTTTTATACACACACATACACACACACACTATATATATATATATATATATATATATATATATATATATACACACACACACACACACACACACACACACAAAACCTTTCTCTGTCTATACTTTATATTGATCTCAGGATTCTATTCTTACTAATATAATTTTTAAAAAGAGAGATAGTATGGAGTAGTGCATAGAGAACTAGTCTTTGAATCAAGAAGACTGATTTCAAGTCCTACCTCTGTCACATACTAGTTGTATGACTATTCACCAGTTACTTAACTCCTCAGTGTCCAAAGCAACTATAATATGATATTATATGATATGGAGTAAATACTAGTCTTCTTTGACTTTTGGTTCCAAGAGAGTTTTCTCACTAGGAGTTCCTTTTATCAATAAAATTATAGGTCTAATCTTTAAAAAAAATATACTTTAAAAATTCCTTACTTTCTATTCCCTAAAATACCTTCCTTCATTAAAATTATCTTTAACTATATTGACCAAATTTAAGATACAATAATTCATTTTTGCTACCATATCACCCTATCCCTCTTTCATAGTACCTCCTTCCATATCTTACCCTTTGATGGAACTTTCAGTTCCTAGCCTTTGTTTCTATAACGTGGCTTCTTGAAAATATAATGTCTTTTCTTCTTATAACATCACGTCTTTGTTTCTTTGTTATTTCCTTTTGAAAGTTCTGCTCAGTGTTTGATTTGTATATTGAAAGCCTTGCCAGTTTTGGCTTTTCCTAAAGGAAGAAATAGAAGTCTCTGATTTTTTTTTTTTGGAAAAAATTTCTTGTAAAGGCATATAATCATTTTTTTTCACAACAGAAAATATGAGAATAAAGAGTTGTTCCTTTGCTTTGCAGTACTTTGCATTTTAGATTCTTCATTTCTCAACTTCTTTGAGTAATCCTGCATGATTCAAAGGTTTGCTTTTGGATATACATTTTACTTCTTCCTGTGAGAGTCTTATCAAGTTTCAAAGTTTATTGTTGTTATTATCCTATAGAGTCTATCTCTTGGCAATTTGCCTTTCATTTTCAATTCTTCTGGGTAATTGTCTTTTCTGTCTTTCTGGAATATAGTGGTCAGACTTGTTTTTCCTTATTTCTCTAGGAGACTAATAATTCTCAGACTAGCTTGCTAAGTTCTGATTTTCAGATACATTGCTTTGATTTTTAAAGGTTTTAAGTCTTTTTTCCAGTTTTTTCTTTTTTCTTTTTTTGATATTTGTTCTATTGTATCTTGGTTATTCATCAAGGGCATTCTGTTCCTCAGAGAATCCATGGCTTTATTAAGATTTTCAATTAATCAAAAAGGTGACATATAAGTCACATACAGATTGAATAAGGGAGTTGTGAGGAAGTGAGAAGTCTAGGATGGGACCTAGATTGTGGTGATATTTGGGTGAGTAGAAAAATATAGTGACTTAAAAAATTTCTCCCCTTAGTAAATAGTATTTTATTTTTTCTAAATACATATAAATACAATTTTAACATTATTTTTTTAAATAAAATTTTTAGTTCCAAATTTTTGCCCTCTTTTCCTTTCCTCCCCACCCAAGAGGATAAGCAATTTGATATAGATTATACATGCTCAATCATGTAAGACGTTTATCCATATGTCATGTTGTGAAAAAATAAATAGAACAAAAGGAAAAAAAACATGAAAAAATAGAGTGAAAATAATATGTTTAGATCTCCATTCAGACTCTATTAGTTCTTTCTTTAGATTCAGATAGCATTTTCCATCATGAGTCTTTTAGACTTGGCTTGGATGATTGTAGTTCTGAGAAGAACTAAGTCAATCATAGTTGATAAAATGGTGACTTTGATAGTCATAGGAAAATTTAGGAAGAGGGCATAATTTTGGGGAAAAGATCCTGAATTCAGTCTTGGATAAGCTGAGTTTAATCTATTTATTGCATATCCATTTTGAGATATCCAAAAAGCACTTGGAGATGTGAGACCAAAAGTTAAGCAAGAGGTTATGGTTGGATAAATATATCTGAGAATCAGTGGCATTGTGATAATTGAATCTATGGGATCTGATGAGATGTCCAAAGAAAGACTATAGATGGAGAAGAGAAGAGAACCCAGGACAGAACCCTGAGGGATATCTGGCATTAGCAAGAATGACCTGGATGAAGCTCAGTAAAGGAGACAGAGAACAAGGGACCAGACAAGCAGAAGAAGAACAAGGAAAGACTAGAAAGTGGAGACAATCAAGAAGTTGATTGACAAAGTCAGAAGCTGGACAAAGGAATAAGGCCCTTAGATTTGTAAATCAAGAGATTATTGGCAACTTTTGAGAGAACAATTTCAGTTTCATGATGAAATTGGAAGTCAGACAGAGGAGAGATAAGCAAAATAAGAGAAAAGGAGTGGAAGAACTGATTATAAATGGCTTTCAGACAGAAGGCAGTTGATGGTGCTGGGGATAGAACACTGGACAGAGCTATGGATAGAGCATATCTTTTGGAATCTAAATATAACCTCAGGCATTGACTCCCGGTATGATCCTTGGGTAAATCACTTAATCTCTATTTGCCTTAGTCTATTCAACTGCAAAATGGGGATATTAATAAGCATCTACTTCTCAGTGTTGTTGTAAGGAATAAATAAAATATTTATAAAAAGCATTTAGCACAAATAGTTTAACAAATAATCCCGTTTTACTTTAGTAAATTACATCAGAATTTACCTAAATATATGAATTAAGAATTATGTAAATCTTTTGCTTGTGTTTTCTTTAATTTTTTACACAATTTTTTGTCTTGTGTCTTTCTTTATTCAAGCATCTATCTTTAGATGCTTGACAGTTTACAGTGGCTTGTCTGCAACAAAAGCAATTCTGAAAATTGTTTAAAATGCCTTTTCATTTTATTGTTTAAATGCCTTTACAAAGAGTAGCAAAATCAAAACAAATAAACAAAAAGCACCTTTCTGTTTCCCATAATAAGATGTTTAAAAAACATGCTTAGCACAGTGTGTAGAACATAGCAAGTGCTACATAAATGCTTAATCCCTTCCTTTGTCAAGTTGCAAAAATAGAAAGATTCCAATGAAAAAAGAGAATTTGTTCTTTTCCTTAAAATTCTCTTCTCTTTAAAAAATAACAACACTTTCTTATTCCTTTTAAGGATACTACCATTTCCCAGACATATCATTTTGCAACCATAGGGTTATCTTCCACTCCCCACTATGACTCACTTAATGTATCTAATTCATTACCAATTTTTGTTTCTACTTTCACATCTCTTGTGTGTGTATGTGTGCATATATTTGTATGTGTGAATGTATATCCTTCCCTCCATTTGTAATGCCACAATCCTTGTTCAGATTCAATTGAAATAATTTCCTAATTCTTCTCTGACTGGACTCCCTATTCCAATCCATCCTCTACTCAATTACCAAAGTGATTTTCCTGAAGAGAATATCTGCAAATCTCTCCCCTTTAATAAGCTCTAGAAGCGTCTTGTCATTCCAGGATCAAGTATAAAAGAAAGTATTCTCAGTAGTGCCTAGGACAGTACAAAATGCATAAAAGACATTTAATAAAAATTAATTGAATCGATGAATCCATATGTGTTGATTGCCCTAATGGATTCAGAGTATAATCTCATTCCTTGGAAAGTATGGATTTAAGTCATTTTTTTTTTCAGTCATATCTAACTCTTCATGACCTCATTTGGGGTTTCTGTGGCAGAGATACTAGAATGGTTTGTCATTTTCTTCCCCAGTTCATTTTACAGATGAGAAACTAAGGCAAACAGGGCTACGTGACTTGCCCAGGGTCACAAAATGAGTAAGTGCCAGGCCAAATTAGAATTCAGGAAGTTGAGTCTTCCTTACTCCAGATTTAACACTCTATCCACTGTGCCACTTAGCTGCCAAAGTGTGGAAGAGAATCAAACCAACCCAACATGTGAACATCAAACAAGTTAGGATAAATGTAAAAACAACCATAAAGAAAGGGGGAGAGGGGAAAGCAATGATTAGCTAGACAAGAAGCTAGTAAAGGTTTAACTATGTGCTAAGTACTATTCCTAAGCAGTATATATATAAAAGCAAAAACAGTACTGAGAATACTAAGAAGTATAGTACATAGTCATTGCCTTCAGAATTTATAATCTAGTTGGGGAAATAAGACATACATAGAATCACAGATTCATAAAATTCCAGAGTTGGAATAAAGTTTACAAGATATCTAAGGTCAATCCCTTATCAACTATATGAATCTTCTGTACTATATGCTAAATCTATTGTGTTTAACTTTTCAACAATTTCAGTCACTTAGGAGTTTAATAATATAGTGAAAGATAATATAACAAACAATTTCAGGCAATATAAACTATCTCTTGTAATATGTATGGATTTTATGGATTAAATAGATTTTTGTGGTCTGTCTTTAGTGTTGATGTTTACTGGTTTTTTGGGTTTTCATAATAATTAAAAAGGGCATAGATTTCATAATATTAAAGATGCCATGTACCAATCAAGTGAGGTGTAAAATCTATGAATTGGCTGATAGATTTGGCATGATTTTGGGGAAATGAACTAACTGTGTTCAAACTTTTACATTGGTATCTGAGTTAAACAGGTGAAGAAATGTCAGGGAGTCTGGGCTAAAGGAGAGCTAAGGAAAAACTGCTAGATCACTGAATGAAAAGTCTCAAAGATAGCAAATAAATCAGAATGGATTCACTTTCAAAGATAGTTTTCAAAAATCATCAGATCTCTAAGAACTGACCCATAGAATTTACTCTCATTTTACTATTGATGCTCTTTCCCCCTTCTCTCATCTCCTATTGGTTCTGGTTTCTATCTCTCACTTAGTCAAACACAAATATCAGACAGCAACAAATACATTTAAAAGTCTTTCTCAGATGTTTCTTTTTTCTTTCCTAGTTCAGCCCTTACTACCCCACAATGGGATTATTATGGTCATCAAGTAACTTTGTTTTTAGTCTTTTCCCCTAATAGCCATTCTGCACTTCACAGCCAGATGAAACTTCCCAAGACACCATTTTTATCCTGTAATCTTTGATTAAAAAATTTAAATGACTCTTAATTATCTGTAGGGTAAAGTCCAAATTCCTCAGACCTCTTGAATATTCAAGGTTCTTTACCATTTGGTCCTGACCTATCTTTCTAACCTTATCTTGTCCTGCTTTCCAACATTCCAGCCATTGTCTTCCAAACATAGACTGTCTCCCTGCTTTATGTTTCCTGGAATGCCTTCACCAACCTACCTCCTCTAAACTTATCTAAATCTTTCAAACTCCCACCTAATTTGTGGAGCTTTTCTTTACCAGCACATAGGAAGATTTTCCTCCTTACAATTCTCATAGTTTTTATTGTTTGTTCTACCTCAGATAATTAGTGTGTGGTAATGGAAACAAAGCTAGCCTTGTAATCAAACAATCAGGGTTGATTTAAGTCTTGGCCATGACAAGGTTCAGATATGTGAATGAGGATAAAATCACTTTCCTTCTCTGAGACTTATTTCCTTACCTAGAAAATATGGATAATACTATTTGCACTACTTAAAGTTTTTGGGAAGGAAAACAATTTATAAAACATAAAATATAGTAGAAACATGAGCTATCTTTACTACTCACTATGGAATACCTTGAACATATTGTGCACTTGATAAAATGTTCACAAACTGCCTTGAATTGTGAACAACCTTTTAAATGTAGGCATAGTCTTTTCCCAATTAGATGGTGAGCTCTCTGAGGAAAGGGCAACCATCTTATCTTTCATGTGTCCTCTAGTGTGTGTTTTACACATGTTAGTACTTAAAAATATTGTCTAATTGTTTTGGTTCCTCTACAAACACAGATTCTCATGAAACTCAATCAGGATAGTCTTAGGAAAGGAAGGAATTTTTAGTAAAGCAGGTTTTCAGTTTGAATCTGATTGTTCTGATTTAAGACTTTTAACACTCATTTTTATAACTACTCAATCAACTAGATGTTGATATGTGTATTATATGTATGCCATATTTTGTGTTTCAGATGTAAGCTTTTTAGAATCAGGAATTTTGCTCAGGTAATTTTGAATAGGATTTGTCTGAATGATCACCTAAACATGTTGCAATGCAGTAAGATCAGATTAATTGAGTAAAAGTAGCTCCATACAATTCTAACCTCTTTTAATTAAAATACATTTTACATCTGCTATTGATAATGTAAGTTTGTATTTGTAGCAACTGTAGCTTTCATTTAAACCCCCAAGCACTTTAGAAATTCTATTTAAGTTTATGTCTCAATATTCCCTTTTTGCAATAGATAATATAAGAGTATCAATTGTAGAACTGAGAACAGAATTCATTAATCCTGACTTTCATTCTATTAAACTAGCCCATTATTTTCCTTTAATAACTTTTTATTAATGAAATTGTGCTTTCTTTGGAACAAGAGGTTTGGCAGTTGTTAATGCTGTAAAGTTACCCATACATATAACCTGTAAATAAAAGGCTATTAAATGAAAAAAAAAAAAAAAGAAATTGTGCTTTCTATAGAATTGACTAAACTGCCTTAAATTACCAATGTTGGTGTGTTGATATAAGACCTGAAGTTTCATTTTGCTGGCCAATTGCTAAACAATCATTTTACTCATTAAGATGAAAGGGGCATTGTATTATATTAGAAAAGAAGTCTAATGGAAGAAATTGTCAATTTAGTAGAAACAAGAGATAGTAATAGATGGCTTTTCAGCAATTGCTTCTCGTTCCATCTGTCTTCCAATTTTTCTAGCATTCCTTTTCAAATATGGGCAGCACAGAACTGGTCTAATATTGATTTGGTTGCAATGAAATACTTATGTATTATTCACAAATATATTAAAAAAAAAAACCATGGAAGAAGAAAGAAGAAAAAGAAAAAAAAGAAGAAAGAAGAAGAAGAACAACAACAACAACAAGAAATAGTATGCTTCAGTCAAAATTCAGACTCCATCAGTTCTCTCTTTGGAGACAATATTTTTCATCATGAGTTCTTTTGGATCATCTTGGATCATTGCAGAAACTTAAGTTATTCACATCTTCATTGTACAAAATTGTTGTTACTGTGTACAATTTCTCCTGATTCTGCTTATTCTATTCTGTATCAGTTCATTTTAAGTTTTTCCAGATTTTTCTAAAATCATCCTGCTTGTTATTTCTTATAGCACAATAATATTCCATTACAATCATTTACCTCAATTTATTGAGCCATTCCTCATTTGACGGGCATTCCCTCAGTTTCTAATTATTAGCTATCACAAAAAGAACTGCTATAAATATTTTTGTACAAATAAGTCCTTTCCCCCTGTTTTTGGATCTCTTTGAAATACAGACTTAGTATTTGTATTGCTGAATCAAAGGGTATTCAGTTGTACAGCTCATTGAACACAGTTCCAAAATGCTCCCCATAATGGTTAGATCAGTTCACAACATCACCAATATCATAATTTTTTCATATTTATTCCAATACTTACCATTTTCCCCCTTTCCTATTAGGCAATCTTATAGGTGTGAGGTGGTATCCTAGAGTTTTTTTTAATTTTATTTTCTCTAATCAATAGTAATTTAAGGCATTTTTATATGATTAGACATAACTTTGATTTCTTTGAAAACTGCTTGTTTGTATCCTTTGACCATTTATCAATTGGAGAATGACTTCTATTCTTTTAATTTTGACTTGGTTCTCTATATATTTGAGAAATGAGGCCTTTAATGAGAGATCTTTCCTGTAAAATCTTTCCTCTGGTTTTCTGCTTTCTTTCTAATTTTGGCTTTGTTAGTAGAAAAACTTTAAATTTAAGATAAACAAAATTATTCATTTTATATTTTGTAGTATTTTAGATGTTTTATTTAGTCCTAAATTCTTCCCTTATTCATAGGTCTGCCAGGTAAATTCTTTCATGTTCCTCTAATTTCTAATTTCTCTAATTTGCTTATCGTATCAGTTAGTATATCTAAATCATATACTCATTTTAATCTTACCTTAGAATATGATGTGAAATGTTGGTTTGTATCCAGTTTCTGTCATACTCTTCTCCAATTTTTTCAGCAGGTTTTGTCAAATAATGAGTTTTTGTTCTAAAATCCTGGTTCTTTGGGTTTATCAAACACTAAATTACTCTGATCATTTACTAATATGTACTGCGTTATCTAATCTATTCTACTGATCCACAGCTCTATTTTTTAGCCAGCACCAGATTGTTTTATTGATTTACCACGTTATAATACATTTTGAAATTTGGTACAGCTAAGCTACCTTCCTTCACATATTGTAAAAAAAAAAATTGATTCCCTTGATATTCTTGATTTTTTGTTTTTTTCAGGTGAATTTTAAAAATTCTTCTTAGCTCTATAAAATAATTTTTGGTAATTTTATTGGTATAGCATTAATAAATAGATTGATTTAGGTAAAATTTGTCATTTTTAGTATATTGGCTCAGTCTACCTATGAGCAATTAGTGTTTCTCCAGTTGCTTATATCTGACTTTATTTGTGTTAGAAGTGTTTTGTAATTGTGTTCATGTAGTTCCTGGGTTTTCTTGGCAAGTAAACTCCCAAATATTTTATATTGTCTTTATTTTGGTGTTTTCTTTTCTATGTATATTAACTTTTAAAATATTTCTTTTTTATTATAACTTTTTATTGACAGAACATATGCATGGGTAATTTTTTTTTTACAACATTATTATCCCTTGCACTCACTTTTGTTCTGACTTTTCCCTTCCCTCCCTCCACCTCCTTTCCTAGATGGCAGACAGCCTTCTACATGTTAAATATGTTATAGTATATCCTAGATACAATATATGTGTGCAGAACCATACAGTTCTTTTGTTGCACAAGAAGAATTGGATTCAGAAGGTAAAAATAACTTGGGAAGAAAAACAAAAATGTAAACAGTTCACACTCATTTCCCAGTATTCCTTCTCTGGGTGTAGCTGATTCTGTCCATCATTGATCAATTGGAACTGAATTAGATCTTCTCTTTCTGGAAGATATCCACTTCCATCAGAATATATCCTCATACAGTATTGTTGTTAAGGTATATAATGATCTCCTAGTTCTACTTATTTCACTCAGCATCAGTTCATGTAAGTCTTTCCAAGCCTCTCTGTATTCATTCTGCTGGTCATTTCTTACAGAACAATAATATTCCATAACATTCATATACCACAACCATTATATCATATACCCAACCATTCTCCAATTGATGGGCATCCATTCATTTTCCAGTTTCTAGCCACTACAAAAAGGGCTGCCACAAATATTTTAGCACATATAGGTCCCTTTCCCTTCTTTAGTATCTTTTTGTGATATAAGCCCAGTAGTAACACTGCTGGATCAAAGAGTATGCAGTTTGATAACTTTTGGGGCATAATTCCAGATTGCTCTCCAGAATGGTTGGATTCGTTCACAACTCCACCAACAAAGCATCAGTGTCCCAGTTTTCCCGCATCCCCTCCAACATTCATCATTATTTTTTCCTGTCATCTTAACCAATCTGACAGGTGTATAGTGGTATCTCAGAGTTGTCTTCATTTGCATTTCTCTGATCAATAGTGATTTGGAAAACTCTTTCATATGAGTGGAAATAGTTTCAATTTCATCATCTGAAAATTGTCTGTTCATATCCTTTGACCAATCAATCAAAGAATGGCTTGATTTCTTATAAATTAGAGTCAATTCTTTATATATTTTGGAAATGAGGTCTTTATCAGAACCTTTAACTGTAAAAATGTTTTCCTAGTTTGTTGCTTCCCTTCTAATCTTGTTCGCATTAGTTTTGTTTGTACAAAGGCTTTTTAATTTGATATAATCAAAATTTTCTATTTTGTGATCAATAATGATATCTAGTTCATCTTTGGCCACAAATTGCTTCTTCCTCCACAAGTCTGAGAGGTAAACTATCCTATGTCCTCTAATTTATTTATAATCTCATTCTTTATGCCTAAATCATGGATCCATTTTGATTTCATCTTGGTGTATGGTGTTAAGTGTGGGTTCATGCCTAATTTCTGCCATACTAATTCCAGTTTTCCCAGAAGTTTTTGTCAAATAGTGAATTCTTATCCCAAAAGTTGGGATCTTTGGGCTTGTCAAACACTAGATTTCTAGTTATTGACTATTTTGTCTTGTGAACCTAACCTATTACACTGATCAACTAATCTATTTCTTAGCCAATACCAAATGGTTTTGGTGACTGCTGCTTTATAATATAGTTTTAGATCAGGTACAGCTAGGCCACGTTCATTTGATTTTTTTTTTCATTAATTCCCTTGAAATTCTTGACCTTTTGCTCTTCCATATGAATTTTGTTATTATTATTTTTTTTAGGTCATTAAAACAGTTTCTTGGGCCTCTGATTGGTATAGCACTAAATAAATAGATTAGTTTAGGGGGTATTGTCATTTTTATTATATTCACTGAGCCTATCCAAGAGCACTTAATATTTTTCAAATTATTTAAATCTGACTTTATTTGTGTGGAAAGTGTAATTTTGTAATTTGTAATTTTCTCATATAATTCCTGGCATCCCTTTGGTAGATAGATTCCCAAATATTTTATTCTATCGACAGTTACTTTGAATGGAATTTCTCTTTGTATCTCTTGCTGTTGGATTTTGTTGGTAATGTATAAAAATGCTGAGGATTTATGTGGATTTATTTTGTATCCTGCAACTTTCCTAAAGTTGTGAATTATTTCTAACAGCTTTTTAGTAGAATCTCTGGGCTTCTCTAAGTATACCCTTATATCATCTGCAAAGAGTGATAATTTGTATTTCTCATTACCTACTCTAATTCCTTTAATCTCTTTCGCAACTCCTATTGCCAAGGCTAGTGTTTCTAATACAATATTGAATAATAATGGTGATAGTGGGCAACCTTGTTTCACTCCTGATCTTACTGGGAATGGTTCCAGTTTATACCCATTACATATGATGCTTATTGATGGTTTTAAATATATGCTCCTGACTATTTTAAGGAAAAGTCCATTTATTCCTATATTCTCAAGTGTTTTTATTAGGAATGGATGTTGGATTTTATCAAATGCTTTTTCTGCATCTATTGAGATGATCATACAGTTTTTGTTAATTTGATTATTGATATAGTCCATTATGCTAATAGTTTTCCTAATATTGAACCAGCTCTGCATTCCTGGTATAAATCCTACTTGGTCATAGTGTATTATCCTGGGAATGATTTTCTATAGTTTTTTTGCTAATATTTTATTTAAGATTTTAGCATCAATATTCATTAGGGAGATTGATCTATAATTTTCTTTCTCTGTTTTCAACCTACCTGGTTTAGGTATCAGTACCATGTCTGTGTCATAAAAGGAATTTGATAGGACTCCTTCAATCCCTATTTTTTCAAATAGTTTATATTATATTATAGCATTGGAGTTAATTGTTCTTTAAATGTTTGGCAGAATTCTCAGGTAAATCCATCTGGTCCTGGGGATTTTTTCTTAGAGAGTTGATTAATAGATTGTTCTATTTATTTTCTTAAGATGGGACTGTTTAATCAATTTATTTCTTCCTCTGTTAATCTGGGCAAGCTATATTTTTAAAGGTATTCTTCCATTTCATTTAAGTTATAGAATTTATTGGCATAAAGTTGGGCAAAGTATCTCCTAATTACTGCTCTAATTTCCTCTTCATTAGTGGCTAGTTCTCCCTTTTCATTTTTAAGACTAACAATTTGATTTTCCTCTTTCCTTCTTTTGATCAGATTTACTAAGGGTTTATCTATTTTGTTGTTTTTTTTTTTTCATAGAATCAACTCTTAGTTTTATTAATTCAATAGATTTTTTACTTTCAATTTTATTAATCTCTCCTTTTATTTTTAGAATTTCAAGTTTAGTGTTTGACTGGGGGTTGACTGGGGGGGGTTCCTTTTCTAGCATTTTTAGTTGCAAGCCCAATTCATTGACCTTCTTTTTCTCTATTTTATGCAAGTAGGCCTCTAAAGATATAAAATTTCCCCTTATTATTGCTTTGGCTGCATCCCACACATTTTGGTATGAAGTCTATTGTAATTTTCTTGGGTGAAGTTATTAATTATGTCTGTGATTTGCTGTTTCATCCAATCATTCTTTAGTATGAGATTATTTAGTTTCCAATTATTTTTTGGTCTATTTTCCCCTGGCTTTTTATTGAATGTAATTTTCATTGCACTGTGACCTGAAAAGGATGAATTTACTATTACTGACTTACTGCATTTGAATTTGAGGTTTTTATGTCCTAATATATGGTCAAATTTTTTATGGTTTCCATGAACTTCTGAGAATAAAGTGTACTCCTTTCTGTCTCCATTTAGTTTTCTCCAAAGATCTATTATATCTAACTTTTCTAGTATTTTATTTACCTCTTTGACTTCTTTCTTATTTATTTTGTGGTTTGATTTATCTAATTCTGAGAGTGAAAGGTCGAGATTTCCCACTATTATAATTTTGCTGTCTATTTTTTCTTGCAGCTCTCTTAATTTCTCTTTTAAGAATTTAGATGCTATACCACTTGGTGCATATATGTTTAATACTGATATTGCTTCATTATCTATGCTACCCTTTAGCAAGGTACCCTTTCTTCTCTCTTTTAATTAGATCAATTTTTGCTTTTGTTTGATCTGAGATCAGGATGGCTACCCCTGCTTTTTTGACTTCACCTGAAGCATAGTGGATTCTTCTTCAACCTTTTATCTTCACTCTGTATGTATAGCCTTGCTTCAAGTGTGTTTCCTGTAAAGAATATATTGTAGGATTCTGGCTTTTAATCCAGTCTGCTAACTGCTTCCTCTTTATGGGGGAGTTTACCCCATTCACATTTATGGTTAAAATGACTAATTCTGTATTACTTGCCATCTTGTTAACCCCTGCTTATACTTTTCTCCTTTCCTTCCACTTTACTCTGCTCCCCAGTATTAAACTTGTGAGCAACACTTGCTTCTCACAGCCCTCCCTTTTTAGTATCCTTCCCTCCATCTTAGAGTTCCTCCCCCATTTTACCCCTTTTCCTCACAATTTCTGTATTTCCTTCCACTTAGCTTACTCCTTCCCTTTTCACTTTTCCCCTCCCACTTTTTAATGAGGTGGGAGAAGTTTCACCATAAATTGAATATGTCTAATATTTTTCTCTTTAAGTCAATTCTGATGAGAGTAAGATACACACTATGTTCATCCCCTTCCATTCTTTCTCTCAGTTATAATAGGTTTCCTTTGCCTCTTTGTAAGATGTAGTACCCCCACTTTACCCTTTTTCTGTACAATTTCCTTTCCATCTCTAGTTTCTAGAACAAATTATACATGTGCTCTTTATATATTTTTATAACAGAAATATAGTTCCCAAGATTTCTTTTTACCTTTTTAGGTTTCTCTTGAGTCCTATATTTGGAGATCAAATTTTTTGTTAAGTTCCAGTTTTTTCATCAGAAATAGATGAAATTCATCTATTTCATTGAATGTCCATCTTCTTCCCTGCAAAAAAAATGCTCATTTTGGCTGGATATGTTATTCTTGGCTGCATACCAAGATCCTTAGCCTTTAGGAATATCAGATTCCAGGCCCTTCAATCCTTTAATGTGGACGCTGCTAGATCCTGAGTAATCCTTATTGTGGCTCCTCTATATTTGAATTGATTTTTTTCTAGCAACTTGTAGTATTTTTTCCTTGTTCTGATAGTTCTGGAATTTAGCCATAATATTTCTTGGAGTTTTGATTTTTTTTTTTTTTTATTTTACCTTTCAGTAGGTGATCAATGAATTCTTTCAATATCTATTTTACCTTCTGTTTCTATAACATCTGGGCAGTTCTCTTTGATAATTTCCTGGAAAATAGTGTCCAGGCTCTTTTTTTCATCATAATTTTCAGGAAATCCAATAATTCTCAGATTATTTCTCTTAGATCTATTTTCCAGGTCTGTTGTTTTCCCAAGAAAGTATTTGACACTTTTTTCTATTGTTTCATTTTTTTGGTTTTACTTGACTGATTTTTGGTGTCTCCTCGAGTCATTCAATTCCATTTGTTCAATTCTGATTTTTAATGAATTATTTTCTTCATTCACTTTTTAATATCTTTTTTAATTGTCCAATTCAGTTTTTAAGTGAGTTGTTTTGTTCTATGGAATTTTTTCCATTTCACCAATTTTATTTTTTAGAGAGTTATTTTCTTTTTCCAGTTTACTAATTCTGTTTTCCTTGGAATTGTTTACCTTTTCCAATTCACTAATCCTGTTTTTCAAGGATTTGATTTTTTTATCCACTCTAACTTTAAATAAGTGGGATGACTTATCCAGACTCTCTTGCCAAGCTTCCCTTTCCTTTTCCCATTTTTCTTCTAGCTTTCTCATGAGAGCCTTTTTAATTTCTTCTATGAGAGTCTTGTGTGTTGAGGACCAGATCATATACCCCTTTGGGGCTTCATCTGGAGACACTATATTTTTAATCTCCTCAGGGTTTAAAGTCTGCTCTTTATCCATGTAGATGTTATTGATATTTAGAGCCTGTTTTAAATTTTTGCTCATTTTGTCAAAGAAGAATCAAAGAAAATAAACTAACAAAAAAACCAAATGCAGTCTGCTTTTTTGGGGGAGAGGGGGGCGGTGGATGGTATTATCAAGCTTCCTCTATAGACTGCAGGGGGCAGCAGTGAGGCACTAACAGGACAGCAATGGCTGTGGCGCATCTGCACTCTGAGATTCTGAGAGTGTGCTGAGTCACTCTGGGAGGGTATGGCCCGTCCTGAGAGACCCTGGCTTTTTGGGGTTATAGTCTTTACCTCTTGTGTTTATAGCTTCTCTGCTGATCTACTACTGGCTTGCTGTCAGGGCAAAGTAGCCATACTGTGGTAAAGTTCTCCCCACAGAAACGGCTGTGATCACACCTCACCCTCCTCAGTTCTGCTCAGTGTGAGCTGCCTTCCAGACTCTTACTATCTGCTCTGCTCTCTCTGCCTGCCTTCAGTCTGTGCCCGGTCTAACCATCCCCACCTGTGAGCAAAAACAGACGTTTTCTGGTGAATTTTGAGGATATATTCTGTTGGTAATTATTTGTGGATTTTGTCAGTCAAGCACTAATTTTGAAGCCTTGTCAGGAAATAAAGTATTCTGAGAGCAAGGCAGAGCTTAAAAGATGTGTGTGTCCTCTACGCCATCTTGACCAAAAGTCCCTAAAATATTTCTTTATGAATCATGTTGGCAGAGAAAAATCAAAATGGGAAAACCATGACACAGAAGGAAAAAAACATATTTAAAAAAAAAGTGAACAAAGCATGTGTTACTGTCCTTATTTTGGATGGAATTTCTCTATTTTTTTGCTGCTGGATTTTTCATACAGACATTCTGCTGATATAAGTGGATTTATTTTATAGATTGCTAGTTTGCTAAGTTGTTAATTGTTTCAAGGAGTTTTTTTTTTTTTTTTTTTACTACGATTATCTGAGTTTACCGTCATGTTATCTGCAAAGAGTGATAGTTTTGTTTCTTCATTGTCTATTCTAATTCCTTCAATTTCTATTTCTTCTCTTATTGTTATAGTTAACTTTTCTAATACAAGTAGAATAATAATGGTGATAATGGGTATCCTTGCTTCACCCCAGATCTTACTGGGAATGCTTCTAGCTTATTCCCATTACAGATAATTCTTGCTGATGGTTTTATACAGATAATGTGAATCATTTTAAGGAAAACACCATTTATTCCAGTGGTCTATAGTGTTTTTAATAGGAATGGGTGTTGTATTTTGTCAAAGGCCTTTTTTATATCTGTTGAGATAATTATATGATTTCTGTTAGTTTTGATATGGATATGATCAATAATGCTGATAGTTTTCCTAATATTGAACCAGCCCTGAATTCCTAGTATAAACTCCAGCTGTTCATAATGTATAATTCTTTCATTGGTTGCCATAATCTCTTTTCTAGTATTTTGTTTTAAAATTTTATACCAATATTTATTAATGAAATTAGTACATAATTTTATTTCTCTGTTTTTGTTCTTCCAGATTTAGGTATCAGCACTGTATTTGTGTGTTATGAAGAATTTACTAAAACTCCTTCTTGGCCTATTTCCCCAAAAAGTTTACATAGAGATAAATTGTTCTTAAAATATTTGGTAGAATTAGCTTGTGAATCTATCTGATCCTGGGGATTTTTTCTTAGGGAGTTCATTGATGGCTTTTTCAATTTCTTTTTCTAAGATGGAGTTATTTAAGTATTCTATTTTCTCTTTTGTTAATATGGGCAATTTATATTTTTGTAAACATTCATCCATTTTGCTTAAATTGTCAGATTTGTTGGCATATAATTGGGCAAAATAGTTCCCAATAATTGCTTTAATTTCCTCTTCAATGGTGGTAAATTCAACCTGTTCATTTTTTTTTTTTTGGTATTGGTAAATTGGCCATCTTTCCATTTTAAAATGAAATTAACCTATGGTTTATTTTATTGCTGTTATTGTTATTGTTGTTTTAATAAAACCAGCCCCTAGTTTTATTCATTAATTCACTGCTTTTCTTAATTTCAATTTTATTAGCCCCTGCTTTGATTTTCAGGATTTCTAATTTGGTATTTAATTGGAAATTTAAATTTGTTCTTTTTTCTAGTTATTTTAGTTACAAGTCCAATTCATTAATCTGCTCTTTCTCTATTTCATTGATGTAAGCTTTTAGAGATACAAATTTTCTCTTAAGTACTGCTTTGGCAGCATCCCATATCCCTTGGCTTTTTAAATGCAGATTTCTATAGCCAAGATAAATTCACAGGCTCTTCAATTCACAGCTTTTTCAATATACTCCTTGAATAATTCAACAAAACCTTTTGTAAAGTGACTACTATGTGCAAGGCACTGTATTGATTCTGGGGATATCATGATAATAATGAACCTTTCCCTAGTCCTCATAGAGCTTGCATTTTACCAGAGGGATCTATATCTACAGATAAAAAATATGATTTTTGATGAATCTGTCATCTCATCAGTGTTGGCACTTCTTCTGACAGTTTAAACTGTAAGCTATGCATGTCTTCTCATCCTATGTGATCCTCATATATCTTTCCATAAATTCTCCAAAAGGTCCATCCAGTACAACAGGGATCTTTCTCTAGATCTCTTGTCTGTGGACACAAATGCAGGTAGTCCATTAGTCATGTCTTGTTCCTTATCATATGACCTTTAGCCATTTTTTTCTGATTATATTCCTCTATCTAATAACATCATCTATGCAGCTTCTTTTGCACAATTCTTTATCAGTAATCTGTTGTAGCCTTCTTATGCCTACCTCATTCCTCTGTATTGCCCTTTTGATAACCTTCAACTTTAATTCTTTGGATACTATGATATACTATGGCTGACAGTCACAAGCATCCTTGTAAAAATACTGATGGAAATAGATGGATTTTTGTTTCAGGATGAATTTGTGGAAAATTAGAAGGATAATCCAATTTTCCAAATTACAGTAATCCAACTTGCTTACCTTCTTTTTAATTCTGCACCCAACTCTTTGTTTTCATCTAATGTCTAATGGATCAACTTTATGGGCTCTCCTAAAACTCTATTTTTTACATACAGACAATGGTCTGGACAATATACTTCCTTTATCTACTTAGTTTCCTTTTGTCTGTTTTGCTATTCTAACATCTTTTGAATGATGGTTTTCACGTAGGAGACTCTACAATAATCTGGGGCTTTATATAGACAACACAATGTCATCCACAAACATGGACATCTGGAGGATTTTACCAAGTGTAGGGAATTCCTTTTCTTTTTCTTCTTTGTGCTGGAGATTTTATATGTCAATGTCAAATATTTTTGATAAATGTATGCCTTCCTCTTATTTAATAAGTACCTTATTTAATATCAACAATTAAAAAGTTATCAAAGTTGTTTCTGTTTTTATTACATCTTTCAGTGAAAAACATACAATCTTGACATATTTGTGGAAGTCACCTTGTCAGGAGAGGGTTTTTGAGATGGTGTTTTTATTATTTGGTCTAATGCTTTTTATGGTAAGTAGACAATAAGCATTATGAAATGTTATACTCTACATTTTTCAATAAATTATCTGCTATGCAATAATCCTTGTTAAAAAAAAACTTAGCCTGCTCTTTTCTAATAACTTCATTAAAGATGCCCTCAATATGTATATGGATTATTCTTACAAATATTTTTTGTAGAGATAGGAAAGCAGATTCAGAGTTATTAATTGACACTCTCTTCATCTGCTTTCTTTAGAGGGTAAGGTAACAATAGGGTAAAAAAAATTTCAAAGCTTTTTGATCTTTCCTCCTTTCAGATATCTTGAGTACTAATTCCTCAATGTTCTCAACATTGTGTTATCTCCATTACAGTTCTGCTCTGTGTAATATTAAGTCTGATCTAGCAGTTATTTCTATATTTATTTTCTTTCGTGCCATTTCTGTGTTACAATGGGAAAACAATTATCTTTGGAAACATAAGACTTGGGTTCAAATCCCACCTCCATCAATAACTACTTGTTTTACCTTGGCCAAGTCACATAATCTCTATGAACTTCAGTTTCTGCATCTGTAAAAAGAAAGCATTGGGTTGGATTGTCTCTAAGGTTCCATCCAATCCTAAAGCTATCAGTCCATTTTCTTATTTGGGAGCTATGAGAATTCAAATCTAGTGATATCATTGTTATTGATAAAGAAAATGATTCAACATGAAAATCATCTTTGATTGGGTCAGAAGCAAATAAGATAATTTGAAATTAACCAATGAACACTTCCTCTACTCCAGTTTCTGAATCAAATGTTATAGTTATCAGTGATGACTTGGCAGCCATATATGTCAAATTCTATATTTAATCAAAGGAAGTCTTAAGCAGGTGCAAATGAGGAAATGACTAAGGGGTTCATATAATGATAATGAGGAGTCTCTAGAGACAATTATCTGAAGGTAGTATCAATAGCTCATAGTTATGTCTCGCTGCTGCTTTTTTTTTTCCTTAACCTTGAAACATAGTCAGGTCCTTTGAATGAGTTCTGATAAACATTGTCATGATAAAGAGTTAGGAATGATGAAGAGCCAGTTAAAATGAGTTTCTATTTGTCCTTTCTTTTTCCTTTCCTCTTCTATTTCCTGGTTTTAAGCATAACTATTAAATATATAAAGTTTATTTTTCATGTAATCTCACTTCCCTTTCTTAGTCATAAAGAACTATAGGTAAAAAAAAGGATTCTAAGAGATTCTCCAATCCAGTTATTTCACATATAAATAAAAAGAGGCCCGAAGCTTTATCTAATTACCAGAGGTCACACAGCACATTAGTAACAACTGAAATATGAGAACCTGGGTTTTCTGATACCTTCCCCATTGTTTTTCCCCCCTTGTATTACACTGATCCTCCTCTTTTAACTAATATCCTCTGTTCACTGTCCTCATGGTGACAGTTTAACGGTCTTAAGGTTGGTAATCTATCTCAGTCTTGTCTTTCCTGGCCAATATTTCATGCTCCAAAATTACCTTAGTCACATTTTAACTTCCATTTCTTCAGTCTCTGTTCCCATTTTATTAAACTAGAAATCTTAGAGAGTTATGGTGGCTAAAAACTTTTGTCTTCCTTTGATCAACCTAGTGAGTCTTTCTGAACTTGGTGCTAGGCTTATCTTTAGACAGCATCCATGTTATCCATCAACTAGTTCACACTTTGAAAACTTTCCAATATGGCAGATATGGCCCTGGTCACTCCAAGCCATGATGTAAAATCCAAAAAGGAATTTAAACAAGGATGTGGAAAAAGAAAGAATAATAAAAATATAGTTACTGAGACACCATTTTTAGTGTATTAAACTCTAAAATAGCCACCTAAGATTTGAGGTGCTTTGTGATTCAGTAGCCACTCAAAACTATGGCTCATAATCTGTCATTGATGTTTTTAATTCTACAAGCAATTGGAAAACACTTTAGTTCAAACCAAAGACATTTAATTACAAAACACAGAAAATAAAGTGTGTAATAGGATACTCTATCCTGCAGGTCATTGACACCACCATTGGGAAGGTCATTTACACAGAGTTTAATTGCTACCAGTCAACATGATTGGAAGCCACATAGATAGGGATTATGTGTTCCCAGAGATCACATAACAGGGGGAATACATGTGGCTATGGCACATTTATTTAGGGTACTTACATTGGATCCATGTTTGGTCAAGAAGCACATATAGCTATGGCAACTCAGTGCTATTGGGCTGCTACTGTGCTCTGATTGATAGCATCACATAACAATCTACTATTGTTTACTGGGCACTGTACCTCTGCTTTCTGTTGTATGTTTTCCTTCACTGCTCTTTCAGTTATTATGGGGTATTGCTTCTGGGCTTTATTGCTTTCAAGTTTCCTGTTGGCCATCGCAGATTCCTCGCTGCTAGAGTACAGTGACTAAATAACCTCTTCTTTAAATTTTTTTTCTTATTAATTCTTCAAATTGTCTTTATTATTTTTCAAAACATATGCTAGGACAATTCTTCAACATGCCCTTCCCTAGAGGGCAAGTAGTCCAATACATGATAATCTCTTCTTGATAAAGGAGAGTCTAATCATATGTAGAGCCTATGAGCTTAGGTACTTAGTTAAATGCTACCAAACAAAAGCCAGCAGAGTGCTCCCAGGACATAATTAAGTCTTTTCTTATCACTCTTTCTATTAGAGACTGAGAGAGTTTATTATCCCAGACAACTTTCTAACTTTAGAGTAAGAAAGTCCTAGGATCCTTTCTATCTTGGCATGCAAATCAGTATAGACCAGAATAAAATCTAAGTAAAGGAGGCAAGTAAAGGTATTGTCTTACTCTTGTATTCATTTAGGGGCAGCTTAGGTGGTACAGTGGATAGAGTGCTAGACCTGGAATCCAGAAGACTGAAATGCAAATCTATCTTTAGTTTCTTATTAGCTGTGTGATCCTGGGCAAATCACTTAACCTCTGTCTCAGTTTCCTCATTTGTAAAATGGGGATCATAATAACACTTACCTCCTAAGATTGTTGTGAGGATCAAATATAATATTTTTTATTGTTTTAAAATTACTTAATATTTTAATATTTAAGGTACTTAGAATAGTACTTGGTACTACATATATACTTCCCTTTTCTTACTCTTCCCTATTTTGCTTTCCTGCTTTTATTGTATATTACATTGCATTACATTGTATTTTATTATTAGTGGTACTTCATGGATAGAGATAAACTTTGCTGTCTACCTAAAAATTCAGATAGGACTGTTTGCCTTGTCTCCTTTGGGAGAGAGAGAGAAGGAGAAAGGGGGAGAAGAAAGGAGGGGGAGAAGGGAAGAGGGGGAGAAGGGGAGGAAGAGAAAGAGGAAGGAGGGAGGAAGGGAAGGAGGGAGAGAGGAAGGAGAGAAAGTATGGTGAAGGGGAAGAAAGACAGGGGGGAAAGCAAATCTTGGAATTTTTTATAAAGATGTTTTTAAAATGAGCAAGTCATTTTTAAATCTAATGAAGAACAATTCTCCAAACAAGCCTGGACCCACTTCGGACTTCCATGATCAAACTGAGCAATGATAGAGCCATTTTTCATTAACATGTCATCACTAAGATCACAAATCATTTGTTAAGCATCCACAGGTGCACAGTCTTGTGATGGATTCTGTACAAAGCAAGACAGACACAATCCTTGGTTACAAGAGCTTATAATCTATTAAGTCAATTACACTAGACTCTTACTATAGCACTACCCTCAGGGGGTCCGTGCTGCCGGATTGTGTTATAAGAGAATCAGTGTCTTGGTACTTTTAGCAATAAACCCCCTTTGTTCAAGGTCCAAAACAGATCCACCTTATGATGAATTCTGTGCTATGGTGGGTCATGTTATAGTAAAGCTTTGGTTTATTTCATTTTATCCGAGTAGACTGCAGTAATAGTATGTCTTTGGTGCTGTTTGTAAAAACAGTAACACCAGACTTCAGTAATCAAAAGCAGAGGAGAAAATGGATGGAACCCTTTTATTTTATCTAATCTTGCATTATTTAACATGAAAAGATTTCTCCAATTTCAGGAGGTCAACCCTGGGAGTGGGCTTATTGCACTAGCAATTTGTTCTATTAAGTGGGTATCTGTGTGTCTATAGCTTTCTTTTTATTTATCCAGGGCAGAAAAGATTCAATAAAAGAAGGCATATCCGACTCTAGGCAAAATTGTGAAGTAGGTGAAGTTTGTCTTGAATATTATTCTACCTTCAGTTTCAGTGTCTCCTATCCTTACTCATGGAACTTTCTCCACCTCCAGGCATCTCAATATGTCCAAGGCTTTTCCCTCACTCTAGTACCATTCTTCCTTCTCCCTCTCCCTCACACTAGCTGCCTTTTACTCTGAAACTCTTATTTCTATTGCAATCAAACTAAGCTTGGAATTAGCTGTCAATTGCAAGAGAGCTAATAATTCACACCAAAGTATTAATGAATAATGAAATTTCCAGGTTTTTTTTTCTCTTTAAACAGGGAACACTGTATAATCCAAAAGTATGAAATATTTGTGATAGAATTTCAGGCATTATTGATGAGTGGGGGAAATTTGATTCTCAGATCACACCTTATAGGCAATTGTATAGGAGAGGATACAAGAGATCTTAAAAATCATATTGTCCAATGCTTAATCACAATGTATTACGAATAACATGGTATATATAGTACAGATTAATTTCTCAGGTATATCTATCTATCTATCTATCTATATATATATACATACATACATATATAAATGAATATCTCATGGTTGGACTATAAAATACTACAAATGAATGGTAGAGATTAAATGACTTGTTTAGGGTCACCTAGATAATAAATTACAGAAACGATTTGAACACAGGTCATCCTCTTAATTCCAAATTCACCTCTCTTTCCACTGTATTATTCTTTCTCTACTTGTATCCTACTTATAAATAAAGGTGGCCCTAGGGAAAAGGCATAACTATTACATATTTAACAGTTGGAGAAAGCCTGTGAGTAAAGGACTTTATGATGGAGATTCTGTAAGCCTAACTCTGGGAAGATTTGTACTGGACAGAGCATTCTTCCTTACATGGAAATAAAAGCATGAATTAAAAATTAATTCATTAGGCAGAAACTCTATAAACATCTTAGTATCTTCTTGCTTATATGTGTTTCTAGCTTTTGTGCCTTTGGAAGTTGCTAAGTAAGAATATTTGCATTTGACAGTTATTTAATTAATGGCTAAATCAGCTAAATAAAATTAATGAGAATTTATTAAAGCCCTATGTGTCTGTGATTCTATAAGCCACTGTGATGCTTACAAAAGTACTTAAAAATGTATAGACTTGTTGATGAGATGACTGGAAAACAAAAAAAACAGTATATGAGAAGAAGGCAGAGTCAAGGGCCCAGAATCAAGATATCTGGGTTCTAGTATTAGCTCAGTGAAAATCATTTCCCAAGCATCATTGATAAATGGCTGTACTGGGTTAGGCAGGACTTTAAACCCAGCATCCTCTTAGTTCAGTTTTGATATTGGCACAAGGTACTTACAGGCAGGTCACTGAATATTGAACAAACTAAGAAGTTTATTTTGTCCTAATAGCAAGACTGTGCAATAAGGATAAAATGGCACTTAACTCCTCAGGACTAAGTGATAAAGACAGCAGCCCTTGGTCAGCCAGGCCTCAGAATAAGAAGATGCACACGATCTCAGGTACCCACCAAGTCTCAGAAGTGCTGACTACAGAAAGCTGGACCTTTTCTGCTGCCAGACCAAGAAATTGCATCAGTGATGATAGGACTAATCAAGTTGCTTCAGGGGAAGAAGCTGTGTCAAGGTCAGGGTCTGGAGAGTGGCGATCCTATTATAATTTGAAATTATACCCTCTCTTTTCTGAGATTTGAAACCTCAGTCTATAATTCTACCAAAATTATAAACAAGAATTCAAGGACATTTAAATATTGATATATTTATTATTCCCTCATATACTCAAAGTGGACAGGATCATTTTGTTTATTTCTTCTCCAATTGTACCATGTAGATAGCTGCCCATTCTGGTCTTCATAAGACTGATCTTTATGTGTACTTGCAAGTCAAGGGCTAGGTTTCATTTTTTTTTTTTAACCTTGTTACATTGAATCTTGATTTAACATCAATAGCAAAATTTAGCCCACATGCTTAGCCTTGGTTGATATGATCATTATTGAATGAGGACTACCATAAAAACTTTTTCATTCCATTAAATGAATGTCTTTGGATCATAGCAGTAGGGAAATGGGCCAGTTCATCAAATGCAGTGAGTACTAAAATTTTTTTTTTAAAAAATCTAAAAAAGCCCTAAACTTGTTAAAGCTGTGTATATTCACTATTAAACATATACTTGACAATCCTGCTGCTCTTGCCAAGAACTAATATTCTGCTTCTTTAGATGGAAGTTTTGTGAAGTACTTTTAGACATAAACATATGGCAGTAACTTCGTCTTTTGCCTAAAGTAGTTACTGAGATTTCTCAAAGAAGATATATATATATATATATATATGTATATGTATATGTATATATGCACAGCACAATTAAGGAAGCCATTGACTTTCATGACTTCACATTTTAATGCTGAGGAAATTGGAATATTTGTATTAGGATGAACATCTACAAAATATTTAATTTTCTTCTGATTGTGTTATTTATGAATTGGTTATAAACAATTTTGAGAGGCTTTCTTCTTAGGGCCTAAATTATTCTGTTAAAGTAAAATTAGGCCCTTTGGGGGAATATATTAATCTTTTAGAATGGCTTCCATCTCCTTCCCTATTTTGTTAGAGAAGTCAATCTTTTTATACTTTGCAAAATTAAACTGCCAGAATTGCAGATATCTGCATAATTTCATATAACTATCTTTTCTTATGACTTAAAAGATGTTTAAAGCAATTTCAGAGGAGTACATTTTATTGAAGCTAGTTAAAATAACTTATATGTTGTACTGAAGTTTCTTTAATGCCATCTGCACCTTTGCTTAACACTTGGATTTTTCCTCACTTGTGCCTAATTTAAAAACAAAAACAAAACAAACCTCAAGACCAACATAACAAAACATCAACCCAATACCAAGCCCCTGGCTTGTTGGCAAATACAAAATCAAACATCTGGCACTAGATAAAGTGAGGTGGGAAATGCCCCTGCTTTCATGATTCATTGTTGCTTTTCAGAATTTACCAATTGCAGTCAAATTTATGAACTTTTTCTTGAGGTGGACGATAGGGGAGAGGTTGTTGACTCTAGTAATCTCCTCCCCCTCTCTGTGAAAATTTCTACCTTTGGGGCATTTGGATGTAAACAGGGAATCCGAAGTGATTTGCTGATTAAAAATAATGATGTTACTGAACTTAGTTTTTACTCTTTCAGAAATGTGAAATAAAATAGTCCAAGTGTGATGTCATTTCTATATTTGGCCATAAAAAATACAACTTGAAACATTCATTTAACTGAGTATGAGTGGTGTGAAGAGGTTTTGTTTTAGGGACCAAAGAAAGGATGTAAATGCAATTATTTTTTTCAGCAGATACTACTGCAGCAGTGTAGGGGGAAAACCCTCAAGGGATAAACGTGCTTAAGACATATCAAGCTTCATTTATTCCCTCCTTCTCTCCCTCCTTCTCTTTCTCCTTCCCTCCCTCTCTCTCTCTCTCTCTCTCTCTCTCTCTCTCCACTCCCCCTCTCTCTCTCCCTCCCTCCTTCACTCCTCTTCTCCTCTCCTCTCCACTCATTCAGTGCAATGTAATTACAGGCGACCTTGGACAAGGTATAATTTATAAATTTTTCGGTGACACTTGCTTTGGAAATTTTATACTTCTGTTACCAATGAATGCTGTGGCCTTTTATAAATGCTCATATATTTTGACCTCTTTGTAGTTTTTGACACTATTAGCTATTAGCTATATTTTGATAATTACTCTTGTATTGACTTCTGTGAAGCTTCTCTTTCTTGAATAATTCACTTTTGGTCTTCTTTACTGGTTTCTCCTTTTGGTCCCTCAAAGTAGGGCCATCCCTCATGGCTTTCTTTGTAGTCCACTTCTCTTTCTATACTCTCTCTCCCTAGATGATTTCATTCATTTCCATGCTTAAATGATCACATATGTGCAGGTGATTCCCAAACTTCTCTCTATCTCTATCCATTTCTTGATCTTGTCTCACCATCTTCTGTCTTTATACATATTCAGAAAGGACTCCCATTACATATCTCAAGTTGGAAGCTTTCTCTTCCTTTTCAGCTTATCTCTGATAACATGTTCTCCATTAAGTCTTGTCAGAACCACTAATTTATCCTACTCCTAGCATAAGTTCATCATCAACTACATCATGAGGTAAAAAAAATGATGATCTAATCATTAGGCAAAAATTGGGACAAAACATTTGGAAATTATCAAGTTTATTGGATATAAGAATGGATTTATGTCAATGATCCTTAATGATGAAACTAAACTTTAGTGTCTGTTGTGCTAATGAGAATATGAAACCATCACGAATACTGAAAAATTAAGCTTTTGTTGCCAAAACTAATATGACCTTGCTATATATAAAACCTCTTAAAGCAGTTAAAAAAAAGTGGAAAAAGATTTTTCTAAAGTATTAAAGTTTTTTCTAAAAGGAGTTTCATTAGCTTTTGCATCCATCTATTAAAAATGCTAAAATATAATACTTCCTTATCAGTTTATAAGAACAATTGATTGACAATTTTCAACAAAAACCTTTGTAAAATTGGTGAATAGAATTGAAAAATAAATAGCATGATAAGTAGTACATATTTTGGGGAGATAAATTTTTCATCTAAGGCAGTCATTAAAATCAAGTATTATAATAAACTGAATTTAGAATCAGATTGTCAAATCATTGTATCACAGTATGATTAAAGTTAATAAAGATATTCAAATTATGATTAAAACATATTCAATAATATTGCCATCACCCAACTTATTATTAATAATATTTTAGAAGAGCAAGAATGTTTTTGTAATTTTAATAAAATAGATTTTTTTTGAAATCCAGCTTTTTCATTTTATCTAATTTTAAATGTCTTTTTTGTGTATATTTTGTAATGTATGTAATAGTAAAGCAATACACATATATGATATTTTTATTAAAAATTTTTATTATGAACTAAAAAATGAACAAATTTATCATTTTCAATAGTATTTTTTCCCAAATACATGTAAGATAGTTTTCAATGTTCACTTTTGTAAAACTTTATCTTCCAAATTTTTTTCCTTCCCTCCTCCATGTCTATGTTCCCCAAGACAGCAAAAAATTTCATATAGGTTAAATGTGTGCAATTCTTTTAAACATATTTCTGCATATGTTATATTGTATAAGAAAAATTAGATCAAAAGGGAAAAAAAGACAAGAAATAAAAAAAAAAACCAACAAAAAGGAGAAAATACCATTCTTTATTCAGTCTCTATAGTTATCTCTTGGAATGTGGATGGCACTTTCCATTCCAAGTTCATTAATTAGAATTGCCTTGTATCACTGTATCATTGACAAGAGCCAAGTCCATCACAATTGATTATCACATAAGCTTGTTGTTACTATGCACAATGTTCTTTTGATTCTGCTTATTTCATTCCCCATCAGTTCATGTAAGTCTTTCCAGGCTCTTATGAAATAAGCATGCTCATCATTTCTTATAGAACAATAATATTGCATCACATTCATATACCATAACCCATTCAGCCATTCCCCAACTGATGGGCATGCATTCAATTTTCAGTTTCCTGATATATCTACCACAGAATTATCATTTTCTTATGCAAATAAGTCTAGTAAAATAGAATTGTATGTTAAATATTGAATCAATTAATATAGCTTATACATATATGTATATGCATTCAATTTAAGATGGAAATACCAATTTTGTCCTGTTTGCTAAGTTCTACTCTGAATTTCTTTCTCTTTTCTTCTATGTAAAATATTTCATTGACATTCTTTTCTATCTTTTTGACTTTTGCATTACTACCTTTACCTTCCTTCTTTCCTCCCACAATTCTCCCATCTCAAATAAAATCCCTCCTTTTTAATGAGTAATATAGTCAAACAAAACCAAATTTGTGCTATTTATAATGTCTGAAAAGGCTTGTATCATTCTGTATCTGCAATCCTTCATCTTTCCATCAAGAGGTAAAAAACATACTTTATCAATATTCTTTTTCAATGATAATTGGTCATAGATCAGAGTTCTTAAGTCTTTAAAAATTTTTTTTAATAATGTGATATAAATAATTCTGATTCTGCTCACTTCCTTCTGCATAAGTGCATATAAATCTTGTCAGGTTTTTCTGAATCCATCTTTCTTGTTATTTTGTAAAGCATAATAGCATTCTGTTACATTCATATGCCATAATTTATTCATTCCCCAATCAATAAGCAATAAGCCTTAGTATAAATATTTTTTAATATATAAGTGATTTCCTTCTCTCTTTAACTTCTTTCTAGGCACATGAAAAATAGTAATATTGCTGGGTCAAGAGCTATATGCACAGTTTGGTGGCTTTTGGGGTAAAGTTTCAAATTGCTTTCCAGAATCACTGAACAAATTCACATGCTCTTCCTCCCACAATCTCTTCAGCAATTGTCTTTTTTCTTTTTTTGTCATCTTTTTCAATTTTATGGGTTTGAGTTAGAACTTGAGAATTGTTTTAAATTGACATTTCCTTTATTATTAATAGTTTAGAGGATTATTTTCATGTGATTTTTGATAGCTTGAATTTCTTTCTTTGAGAACTACTTGTTTGTATCCTCTTGTCATTTATCTTTTGGGCAATAGCTCTTGCCCTTACATATTTGAGTGAATTCTCTAAACATTTGGATATCAGAACTTTTATAAGAGAAATTTACTGCAAAGATTTTTATATATGTAATTCATATATAGATATGCATATTATATTTATATGGGGGGGCGTTGCATACTCAAATATTTTTACTTCTAGAGTATGTGATCAAAAAAGTTTAGAGATCATTGCTTTAAGGATAGTTCCATTCATTGAAGAAATTAATAGACTATTATAATATACAATTATCTCAGTAGACTGAGTTGAAACAGCAATCCACTTGTGTTTATTAAGCATAAATACTGTGCTTTCCACTATATGAAGAACTGTGGTAAATACAAAATTATGAGACATGATCTTTGTCCTCAAGGGCCTTACACTTCTTGGTCAAGAAACAACACTAACACTCGTGAAGTAATTCGAGAATAAAACAAGCTAGTATGTAATTGGGTGCAAATGGAGATACTAGAGACTAGAAGAGCTACTGGAGTGTTCTAAGGCCATTACCTTTCAGATTTAACTTAAGATAGAGGCTTTCCTCAGAGGCAGAATGCTTTTTAAAAGTAGCACCTCATCAGGAGCTTCCTCTATTATCCATTAAGAGCAGTGCTTATAAATCCCTTAGCCCACAGAGTAGTGAACAGTTCTGTAATAAAGAGAAGAGACTACAACTGATGGAAAGGGAAACACTGATCTCCTTCTTGGCTGGTAGTTTGCTAAAGTGCCAACAAGATACTTCATTTTATGAGTTCCATGGGGTAAGGATGCAATTCTATTCTTGCCTAAAGTTAAAATGTTGAGACATATCTTCCTCTGCCACAATTCAGGGGACTTCTCTCTTGGCTCTATGATACCCCTGTTATTATTGGCTAGTGGAATAGAGCAGAATTCATTCTTAACAAGCGGCCTGTCAAATCAAGGAACAATGGGATGCATCCTTATCAGTACTCCATCTTTTAATTATAGTAATATTGAAGAAATAGTCACTCAACCAACAGAGACTGACTGTTTAGCTGCTATTTTATGATGCTATTAACTCTGATACACCATTACTTTAATGTAATTTTTATTATTACAATTAAGGGTTGACTTGATTTTATTGGAGTTGCGTTTTGATTTTATAGGCAAGTTTCACAGTAAAATTCAACTTAAAACATTCCTCTGAATTTAGAGTGGAACTATCTCCAAATATTGTATTTAACAGGAGTTATACTGCTCTTTTCTTACAGTCTGATGTCTAATCATACATATAACTGATTACTTTGGTATAAGGGCAAATGTTTCCTGCTATAAGAGCTACTTAACAAGTAAAGAGAAACTAGCTTGTCAGATGCCATCAGTGGTGTTATAAGCAATTGCTTGCTTATTAAGTTCATCAAGTCTAATTACTTTAGGTTCATTGTCCATTTTCTATGAACTGGTTTTACTATTGGGGAGGAAGGGATTAAATGTAAAAGTTGTTTTTCTTTCAGCTGAATCCCAGAGGAAGGAATTTCTTTGGATCAAAGTGAGCTTTTATTGTTTGTGCAATGCAGAGTTGTAAAAATTAAGACAAGCCCTTCAGACAAGCCAGATTCTGTCCCTACCATTTTAGCCCATACAAAAGCAGGACATTTAAGGGACTCAGTGTGGTCTGTTTATACAATGAAGATATACATTAATATATCCAGATGATTCAAAACCCATCTTGGACTTTGGAAGGTTTCAGCCATGATTAAGGTTTTTTTTTATTTTTTATTTTTTTGAGAGAGCAAAAGAATGTTAAAAACGTATTTGTACTAAACAGATTAAGCTGTTAGTAAACATGTCCCTTTTAAATTAAGTGATGGTGAAGACAAAGAAAGTGCTTTGTTGTTGTCAGCTGGATTTGTCTTAAGTCAAAGGGACAAACAAATTAAGCAGCAGATCCTCTTTAAATCCCTAATGGGAAGGCAGATTAAATCTGAAAAGGTCTGTAAAATGAGTAAAAATTAAATTAGATTCTTCCTTCCATTTACTTGGGCTAAAGCCCTCTCTTCCCTTTCTCTTCTTTGGCTTTCTTGAGGCTGGTGGTAGGGTGGGGGTAAGGGTAGAGATGGGGGTGGGTGAGAACCTGGTTTTTCAAAACCAAATTAACATAGGAACAAATATTACCCAGGAATGTGAATTCTTTTCAAAGCTTGCCACTTCTGATGAATAAGTCCTTGCTTGGTAAGTGGCTGATGACACATCACTGTGGCAGCTCTAGAGTCTCAGCCCAGGGATAATTAATCTCACTATCAGCACAGCTAAACAGAGGGAGCTTGTTCAACATTTATGTTCTAGTACTGTTTTGTGGGCTGGGCCCCTTAAAACTGGCTGTCCCTGAATCAGGTACTCACTTCCTGTGATTACATTGCTTTAATCACTTGGGCCTTGACTCATTTAAAAAAGAAAAAAGATACTTTGCTTCACAGGGAACTTTGATCTGGGTCTCTTAGACTTGTGAAGGGAATAGTCTTGAAAGGAAAACAACAGGTCCTCCATCCAGGCCTTGTTCTTACAAATCCAAAGGAATCACAGTATCTTAAGAGATGAAATCTTAAAGAAAAAATTGGTATGGACATATAATGTCCATTTGAGTGACCTTCAGTGTCAACTTGGATGTTTTTTCACTTTAAAAAAAAATTCATGCTTTCTAGGTGGTCTGTGTAATAAGAATGCAAAGAAACTAAGATGGAAATTTATAGGAACAAGTGCTGAGAGTCTCTACCATTTCAGCTAGTAATGGAGCAGATTATAAATCTGCAACAAAATGAATTATATTAGCACCAAGGCTTTGTCAGGTCAGTAAGGCAGTTTTATTTGTTGAGGCAGTTTTATTTGTTGATAAGCATCAATCTGATCTTAGGCAAATAATTGTGTAATAATAATAGTAGTAGTAGTAGTAGTAGTAGTAGTTAATATTTCACAATCCTGTGGGAATAGATATAGGTGACCATGTACCAATATTCCTGTGACCAAGGCCCCTGACTAGTATTTGGAAGATGATAGAAGCAAGAAAATGGTGATCCGACAAAGTCCCAATTTTCTAAGGCATTAGGATGTACTTTAGGACTCTTATCAGTTGAATAGTGATAGCTTGAAGATATTGATCAGGAGGAAACTTCATCAGAAACAAACATGAGCTCCTTAAATTCAAATTGTTGGCAAGTAGGGCTAGACTAAGCAGGTTGGCTTGAGCTGCTCCAGGTCAAAAAGTTATCAGAACCCTCAGCAAGATGTCAGGTAATCTTCTACTATGGACTTCCGGTTATAGGATAATAATAACAACAATAACTAACATCTATTCAGTACTTATATATATTATATATAATATATAATAATTATATATATAATAATAAAATACTAAAAATGCAGTTCCAGAAACTATTATGATTCCGATTTTACAGATAAGAAAACTGAAATAGAGGTTAAGCATCTGAGATTAGATTTGAACTCAGGTCTTCCTGACTCTAGGCTGAGCACTCTATCTCTGCCTTCTAGGTAATGATACTTTGACAGTCTGTTGTGCTAACCTGTAGAGTTCTTGATTATAACCTTGGATTCCTAGGCTAAGAATATATGTCTGTAGAAGATAGAAAGTCCTAAGTACTTGTCCACTCAAGCCTTTTGGAATCACAGGATCATGAGTATCTAAAAAGAGTTTTTATTTCCCTTTATTTTAGAAAAGGTGGAGAACTGAAATCTCTGGAGGGGTAAGAAGTGTGGGCAAGCATGTTGAGGGATGGTCAAGAGCTCAAGAGCAGCACTGGGAAAAACAGATTATGTTTGAGATTGTGTGTGAAAACAAGAGTGTTGCTCATGACTATCCCATTACTATCTTTGGTCTCAAATGTCTTTAATTCCAGGGACTTCAAGGGGCTGAGAAGTAATCTACTTCTCTAAAACATGACCAAAGAGAGATTATTACTGCTGACATGATGGGGTAGAATATAGGACCTGATTGCCATGAACTGCCAGGGACGAAACTTCTTTTTTTTTCATTTGAGAAGACTATATATGTGTTCCCAAGCTATTTGTGTGTCTTTTTAAAATTTTATATTTAATTTTTTTTAATTAAAATTTTAGAAATTTCACATTTATGTTTATCTAGTCTCTAAAAGTCATCATAAAATTAAGTTAATTGCATTATTGTCTGTTTTTTTGTTTGATCAGGATTAGTTGAGTATAGTCAGCTACACAGGGAAGAAATTCTACATCACTGAGATTTCTTCAAGGGGCTTCAAAAACTCAAATAGGTTTTATTTATAAATATTATTATGACTTATCCAAAGCAGAGAAAAGATAAAATTGTAGTAAATTTGGACCATTATGGATTCCCCTGAGCAATCTGAATATTGTTGTGCAAAAACAATTATTTATTATTGTTGGGGGAAGGAGGCTTGGTAAAGAATTTTTCTCTAAATTTCCTCTTAGCCTGCTTATATCCCTGTAATTCCATTTTTTTTTCACTCAGCAAATTCAAATTTAGTTTTCTCCTTGCACTCATAGTTGAAGGTTACAACTATATAGAAGGAGAGAGAGTTACTCCTTAAGGGAAGACTGGGAAACTGGGCTCTCCCTGGATGAAGGTAGGGACCAGATAAATGGTGTAACTGGTCTCCTTTTTAGTCAAACACACAAAAATACCATTTCCTCCTTCCTTTCCTATTAATGGCCAGTTCATTCTGACTAGTGACACCCTTGCTTACTGCCTAATCCTTAATGATCTGTACCTATTCTGTTTTAAGATAGACTAACCACTGGCCAGATAGCTCAAGCACAATTCAGTCTTATTTCAGAAGTGCTAGGAAGACCCTAATGTTTAATTAAAAAAAAAAGCCTGTACTTCCAACATTGAAAGACTAATCTTTCAATTAAAGATTTGATCTCTGTCTGCTCAAGTACAAATCCTTGTTGGAGGGATAATACTATAAATTATTATCAGTCAGATTTTGTACTCATAGCATAAGGAGGCAGGCTTTGGTATAAAGATAGCAAAGAGAGTAGGAAGACTCTGCGTGTCCTTTGCTCTTAGCATAATTTTTAGTACTTGCTAATGTCTTAATCAATGGTATTTGATTGAATAGATGGTTAGAACAGAAGGGTGATAGAGTATGTCAGACAGATGGGGCAAGAGAAGTAGAAGAGGCAGGCTAGGGACAGCAAAGACAAACTTTTCTGATCCCAGAATTTTTCATTGTTTGGAAAAAAGAAATCTAAAGCTTTTTACACAAACTTCATATTTCTTGATTTCTCTGCAGACTTTGATACTGTTGATCATCCCTTTCTGCTTGACATTCTCTTCTTCATAGATTTTCTAGATTTCTTATTTATTGTTTCTCTTCCAACCTAATTGCTTCTCAGTTTCCTTTGTGAGATTTTCATCCAGGTTACATCTAGCTGTGGAGGTCCCCAAGGCTCTGTCCTGTGCCCTCTTCTTTTATCTCTTCCCTTTTTTGCACTTAATAGTATTTTTCCCAATTATACATAAGGATAGTTTCAATATTCATTTTTATAAGATTTTGAGTTCCAAATTTTTCTAGTTTCCTTTAATCCCTCCTTCCTCCCCAAGACAGCAAGCAATCTGATACAGATTTAACATGTACAGTCATGTTAAACATATTTCCACATTAGTCCTGTTGTGAAAGAAGATGAGAACAAAAGGGGAAAACCACAAGAAAGAAAAAACAAAAACAACAAAAAAGTGAAAATAGTTAGCTTTTATCTGCATTCAGACTCCATGATTCTTTCTTTCTCTGGATGTAGAGAGCATTTTCCATCATGAGTCTTTTGGAATTGTCTTGGATCACTGTATTGCTGAGAACAGCTAAGTCCATCATAGTTGAGAGTGCCCTCTTCTTACCTAACTGTAGATATTTTTGTTGTTGTCCTTTATTAGCTTTCAAAGATTCAATTATGCTGATGATTCTCAATTTTTTTTTATATAATCCTAACCTATTTCTTGACCCCTAGCCTTAACTCTCCAGTGTCCTATCTTATATCCAGCATGTCCAAAACTGAACTCATTATTGTTTTCCCAAAACCTTCCCCTCTTCCAGACTTCTCAGTTACAGTTGGGAGCATCACAATACTCCCAGTCACCAAAATGTTCATTGTAACTTAGGTGATAACTTCAACTTTTCATTCTCTTTCCCATCCCATTTTCAAATTGTTGCCAAGTTCTACCTGTTTTACTTTCATAACATTTTTGTATGGACCCCTTTCTCTCCTCTGACAAGGCTGCCACCCTGTTGCAGGCCTTCATTTCTTCTTATCTGGATTATTGGAATAGCCTGCTGATTGGTCTCTCTGCCTCAAGACTCTGCTCATTCCAATTCATCCTTCATTCAGCTGTCAAATTGATCTTCTTAAAGTACAAGTCTGACTTTATTACTCATCCCTTTCCAGGGGCTTCCTATTATCTCCAGGATCAAATTTAAAATCCACTCTTTAAAAACCCTTTATAACTTGGTCCCTTCTTACCTTTCCAAGCTTCTTACACCTTACTCACCCTTATGTATTCTTTAATCGAACAATCTTTGCTTTCTTGCTATTTTCAATGGCTATATTCTATGCCTGGAATGCTCTCCTTCTCTCCCTCCCTTCTTTCCTTCCTCCCTCCTTCTCTCCCTTCTTTCCTCCATCCCTCCCTCCTTTTTTTCCTTCCCTCCCTCCCTCCTTTTTTCCTTCCCTTCTTTCCTCCCTTCTTCTCTCTCCCTGCCTCCCTCTCTCTCTCCCTCCCTTTCCCCCTTTCTCTCCTTCTCCCTTTCTCTTCCTCCCTCTCCCTCCCTCTATCTCCTCCTTCCTCTCTCCCTTTCTCTCCTTTTTTCTCTCTTTCTCTCTCCTTCCCTCTCTTTCTCCCCCTCTCTTCCTTTATCTCCCTCCCTCCCTTTCTTTAGCCCCACCTCCCCATGTCTCCTTAGCTCATCTTCATTTCCTGGTTCCTGTCACTTTTTTCAAGTCCCAGCTAAAATCCTGCATTCTATAGGAAGACTTTCCCAATTCCCCTTACTGCTAGTGTTTTCCTCTGTTATGACAGATGATTTATTGTGTATGTAATTTGAATATTGTCTTCCCATTAGACTGTGAACTTCTTGAGAGTAGAGGATGTATTTCATCCTTTGTATCCCCATTGTTTAGTACAGGGCCTGGCACAAAAGTAGGTACTTAATAAATGTTTCTTGACTGACTAGCCATGAATGTCAAGCTTCTTTATGTATTGGAAATTTAGAATAATGATAAAACCTAACATGTCTATAGTATTAGTAGGAACAAGGTACCATGGGGTAAATAACACCTGAGTTTTACTGATTGTGTTTGAATTAGCTTTTGAATTCCTAATTCTTGGCTTGGATATATTTGCCTTTTCCTGTAGACAAAGAAAAAGACTACATATTTCTTGAGATTGCAGAAACATTGCTGGAACTGAAACAATGAATTCTGAGGCTAGGCCATCAACCAGTTGATCAACCAATATTATGTAGCTACTGTGCTAGGCACTGGAGTTATAAATATAAAAATAGGACAGTCTTTACCCTCAAGATGCTCATTTTCTACAGAGGAAGGAGAGAGATAACATATTCACATATAAATAAATGCAGTAGGCTATGTATATATATAAATCCATAAAAGACATATTTTGTAGAAATATATAACATATACAAATATGCAATTTATATATACATGATTTTCTCTCTCACACACAAAATAATTAGTATCTAGGAGGGGAGAATCAGAAAAGATTTTTTGAAAGAAGTGGCCCTTGATCTGAGTATTAATGGGAGCTGGGAGGGGGGGAGAAAGGGAGGCAGAGAATATAGACATGAATAGGAAAAGATTCAGAAAAGAGTTCTGGGCATGAAATGGTCTTGACTGTGGAAGTGGTTGGGAGGCAAAGAGAGAGTTTGTAGACTTTGTAATTTTGCCTGGATTTAGCTCCAGGCAAGATGATTACCAAAAAAAAGTGCAATGTAGTTTTCATTAAGCTTAGAAACTCATTCCATTTAACTCACACATTGTTATAACCTTGATATCTTTATAAAAGGTTCATTCGCACATTTTCCAAAAGAGTGAAAGTAAAAGTAGCCTAATAAGCTAATCCTTGTTTCCCCAAGTTACTCCTTAGGTGACTGGGAAAACAAGGTCCTTTCTGTCTGGCATACAGGTAACCTCTTTCTCCCTTCACAGGTCAAAAAAGCTTTCTTTGCAACCACCTAAATAAAAAGTCAGTAGCATCTCTGCATTCTATTTTAGATTTTATTTTTCTGAGAAACTCTCTCTTCTTTTCTGGGCATGTGATATTATTCAGCTGCCCTGCTCTGATTCGCTAACATTCTTAACCTAGGGTCCATGAAATTGTTTTAAAATTAATATTCTGATAACTGTATTCCATCATAATTGATTTTCTCTGTAATCCCCCACATTTTATTTTATGAATTCAAAAAACTTTATTTTGAGAAAGGTTCCATAGGCTTCACCAGACCCAAAGAGGCCCATGTCACAAAGAAGGTTAAGAATCCCTGCTCTGTTTTATCTAGTTTGATGAACATAGTTAATTGAATGCAGAAATGGAATAGTTAGTTTATTGGGTAAAAGATACCTTATGGAATACATTGTAGTTTTTCTGTGGGCACAATCATGTCCAGGTCCCTGATCTCCTTAATTCTGGATTATAAAGTGACACAAATGGTGGAACCTCCACCAGATGTAGATATTTATTTGTTGGGGATGTCATAGAAGAGATTCTTTGGTCAGATTTGGGTTATTCCTGATGCCTCTGAGATACTTTCCAACTCAGGGAGTTTTTAATTTTTTTTTTTTTGTCTATGGACGAAGCTTCCATGTCTTCATCTGTAAAATCAGCATATTAATGTCTATAGTAAATATTTCCCAATCATTGGAAGGATCAAGTGAGATCATATACATGAAAGTCCCTTATAACCATAAAACACAATGTAACTCTTACAAGGAATAGGGGGCATCTGCTTTCCACGAGTTTCATTTCATCTTCATAGTCACCCCAGGAATGGGGTATGATGAGATTTAGTTTGGGAAGATATCTTAAACATCTGTTTTTGACTCCCTCCTTTTAAAGATGAGAAAACTGAGATTCACATAGATTGAATGACTTATTTTAGGTCACTCAAGTAGCAAGGCATCAATAGGAAATGAACTACAGAGATAAAAAAGAGACCCTTTGCCTTTCTTTGTATCCCCAGAGCTTAGTATAGTATCTGGCGCATTTTAAGCACTTGTTCACTGACTAATTGAACCAGATGAGGATGGAGGAAATTCTAATAGTTAAGGGGAGCAGTACAAAGGTGGGTTTGAAGCAATCTAGATAAGCTTCAGAGGAGTTGTGTCTTCAGAAAGGTTCCCTGAAATATGAGGGACACTGTAAAGATATGGCAAGTCTTAGATATTGAAGGAATTAAGCGATACAGTTAGCCAATTAAACTAAATCCCTTATTCATTCTTCAGAACCAATATTATATTGATGAAGTATCCCTGGGGAAAGTGGGATGGTCTTGAAATATGTCTTGGGAGATGAAGGAGAAATGGAGTAGAGGGTAGGAAGAAAGCTGCACAAAGTAGGGCAAGGGACTTAAAACTTGGGGTATTTTAGATTTGGGCTTAGGCAGCTTAAGTAAAGAGTTGCCCAAGAAAATATGGGGGTGGGGGCAGGGAAACAATAAGTAGAGAAGGAACTAGAAAGAACTAGACTTTCCACTAAAAAGAAAAAATAATCACAATGGGATAATAACGTTTTATGTTAAGATATGTGCTGTATTGTATTAATGATATTATTGTAAAATGTAATTTGTTGGAATAACTTTAAGTAGAGTATGACTGTACAGAAATTTCCTCAGGATTTAAGGTAGAAACTTTGATAAAAGATCATAGATACAGAGCCAGAAATGGTTTTGTAATCAAACTCTGTCATTTTGCAGTTGAATAAACTAAGGCACATGGAGTTAAATGATTTGACCAAGGTCACTCAATAAGCTTCAGAGATAGATTCAAACCCAGAACTTCTGACTGCAGAGTCCGTCTTTTTTTCACTGTACTGAACTACCTCCAGGGTATATCCCTTTCTATCATAAAGTTGTGTTAAAGAAATTGAAACTTCAGTGCTCATGGAAACAAGTCATTCAGGTATCATTTTTATTTATTTCTAGTAATTGAAATTGTCTCTGCCCATCCTCTGAAAGATTGTGGATTAATGAACATAAGTAATATCAGTTTTCTTTTAAAAAAATATTATCATCAGGCAGTTAAGTGTATAGTAGATGGAGTATTGGGCCTGGACTCAGAAAGACCTGAACTAAAATCCTGAATTAAAATCTAATCTCAGACATTTACTAGCTATGTGACCCTAGTTAAGTGATTTAACACAGTTTACCTCAGTTTCCTTACTGTAAAATGAGCTAGAGATGGCAATGGCAAATCTCTTGAGTACTTTGCCAAGAAAATACCAAATAGAGGGAGTCATGAAGAGTACTGCAATAATGGAACAATGACAATATAAATTGTTAGCTTGATCACAGAGGGAGACAAGTGTTTATTTCCAGTGGTGTAGAACAGTTTCAATCTATAGTCCATTTAGGGAGAACCAGAGTAGGAAGCTGTTACAGGCTTTCTTATTCATTTGACAACTTTGCTCAGAATTTTGGTCTATAATTCTTTTAGGCTTTATCACTTGTCAACATTTTATGTTTCTAATTTGCCTAATGGTTCAATAGTGCTAATATCTATTTCCAAAGACATATATCCTAATCTCTGAATACTGCCCTTCTTTCTTTTTCAGTAAGTACCGAGATGAAGAATTCATTTTAATCATGGCTAGAATTTATTAAAACTAAGAGTCTACCAACAAGAACAGAAACATTTTATGTTATAATTAGATATTGAAGTCTTGCCTCAGGATTGCTTTGAGTAAGAAATGGATATTGAAATTGAAATAAAAATATGGTGGCATTGATCAATATAAAGAAAAGTAATATTGAAGCATTCAAAAATATGGTCTGAATAATATGCTGGTTTTGTTTTTGTGTCTTTCTTGAAAATAATAACTTTTCCCCAAATCTTTCATATAGTAGCAAATATATTACAGGTTGGCCTATTGCCATATTAATTTTAAATTGGACCTCATAAATGTTTCATGAGGTCCAATTTAATGGGATTGCTTTTCCTGGCAATGAGCCTTTGTGGACAGCATCTTAAACATTGATGCTATTTTAATGGAACTTCAGGAAAAAAATTTTCCAGGCATTAATAGGTTTATTAATAAATTGCTCAACACCAAGACTACACATCAAAAATTCTCTGAGAAAAGTCTGGAAAGCAATATTTAGTAATTATGCTCCTGTTTTCTTTTGACAGGTGGCAGAAATATAAGCGAACAAAACATCAAGCTATTATTAGAATTCCAAAATGACCCTTTTAAGACAACAAAATGCAATGTTATTTGAATTCTTCCTGACAAAGTGATATGATTTTTAGTTACAGGTCCTTCCCTATTCTAACTGGGAAAATGGTTCAAATTCACATTCAAATGTGGACAGAATGAAATTGAAAAAGAGGGAAAGTATAAGAGTATTTGGTATTTTATTGGCTGATTTCTGAGTAGTGGGAGTTGGAGAAAGGAGCCTTAGAGGCTAGGGAAGGAGATTGATCTGAGGGTTTGGGAGATAGAAACTAAAGAAAATGATAGCTGGGATTCTAAAGACTATTTTTTTCAATTTTCTCAATTTTTCTCAAGCTTATCCCAATTCAAATCTCCTTCAGTCATTCTATCTAGCCACCAATAACCAAAGATTGTCTTTGCAATGGATAAACCAAATAAGTCTTTATATACTGCCTAGTATCTAGAATCATAAACATTTCTGAACTGACCTTAGATATAATCTATTCCAGATATTTTATTTTACAGGTGTGAAAATGGAGGCTAGAGAATTGAAGCACTAAATTTCAAGTATTCTTTCCTCTATATTTAAGGACCTTCACTTGTTTTTTTTTGGTTTGAATTCATTTGGTAGGTGAAGCTTATGAACTCCTTTTTAGAGTAAAATTTTTAAATGCATAAAATAAAATACATAGAATTATGAAAGAAATTAATTATATTGCAAAAACAGTTATCAAAACATTAAAACAAGTTCACAGACCTCAGCTTAAGAACCCATGCCAATAAGGGTAGTAATAAATTAGAGGAAGAATCGTGATAAAGGCACTCTAAATTACACAAGGAACAAAATCCAAAAAAATAGGAGCCATATAAATGCACAAAGCATGAATAACTAAGAGAAGAGAACTAGAGATTGTAATTGAAAGTTGATATCAGTGATACCACTGAAACTGAGATTCTAAAGACAAAGTCAGTCCAGAAAGGATGGGAAATTTTGAAGATAAAAGAAAAAACAATTTAACGGGAAAGAAAAAGGCATCAGTTGCCCAAAGAAGATTGCATGGATACACAAAATCTAAGTTATTTTAAATATTTCTTTTTTTCCCCAATTACACATAAAAACAAATTTTAACATTAAACAAGTTTTAAGTTTCAAATTCTATCCCTTCCTTCCTTCCTTCAACCCTTCCTGAGATAGTAGGCAATCTGATCTAGGTTATATATATGTAATCATATAAAACATTTCCATATTAGCTATTTCATGCAAGATGACTCAAAAAGGAAGGAAGGAAGTGAAAAATAGTATGCTTTATTTTGTATTCAAACAATGCCATTTTTTCTTTGGAGGCAGATAGCATTTTTCAACATGAGTCCTTTGGGATTGTCTTGGATCATTATATTGCTGAAGATAGCTAAGTCATTCAGAATTTTTGTTGTACAATATTGCTGTTATTGTGTACAATGTTTTCTAGGCTCTGTTTACTTCACTTTGTATCAGTTCCTGTCAATTTTTCCAGTTTTTCTGAAATTATCCTGGAGAAGGCTGTGCTAAAGCAATACTGGAAGCAAGGATAGATGATGGAGGATCAATATAAAAATAATACCGTACTAAAAGAATAGTATTGGGTGTTCTAAAGTGTTGAATGAGTTGACTTGGTGAGGAAAACTTAAGACAATGAAAAAAGTAATTTTTAATTATCTTGGGGAAAAGAGAAGCATCAAAAAGAAGAGAATCACTTATGAGGGTAGCTGATAGACGATAATGAATGAGAGAAAACGTATTACTACTCAACATTTCATTTGCTTTTCTTTTCTTTGGCAATTAAATTTGTTTTGTACTGTAAAATACAAAAATGGCAAATGGTATATCCAATTTAAATAGGAAGATATTAAAAGAATGCCCAGTTGTGCTTGATATTTGTCACCAGGCAGAGATGAACAATATCCAAGCATTCTGAGTAACTACTAGTGATCCTTGAAAGATTATGAAAACCAGGAGAAATGGCTGAGGATTGGAGAAAGATAAATGTTAGTTTGATTATCAAAAGAGAGAAGAGAATGAAGTCTCATTGGAATTTTGTGAGTTTGACTCCTATTTCTGATAAAATTCTAGGAAACCTTATTAGAGGGATAATTAGTGAACATCTGCCACAAAAGAGCGATCACAGAGTCAGCATGGCTTCCTACAAAACTGGACATGCTAGACTCACCTCATTTCCTTTTTTGACAAGATGACTAAACTAATAGGCCATAGGAATGTTGTAGATATAGTTTACCTAGACTTCAGCCAAGCGTTTGATAAAATCTCTTAGGCTATTTATAATGGAGGATATGGAAAAAGGTGTGACTAGAGAAGAATGAAGGTAAGGGATTAAAAACAGTTTTAATGACCACACCCAAATAGGAGTCATTGATGCCAGCTGCCAAAGAGGATGCCAAATAGTAGATCACAAACTATTCCTTAAATAATATGCTCTACATTTTTTCCAGGAGTTGAGTTTAAACTCATTTCTTGAAACTGTGCTTCATGATAGTCAGAAATAGAATTATATACTTCTCCTTTTCTGTACCTCCTTCATCCTTTCCAATGACTCCCATGCTTTAGAGCCCATGACTTCATACTGGTCCTACCTGCTAATATTCTTCACTAGGCGGCCCTCTTTACTAGTCTCCTTTACTCAGCAGCATTCCATTCTTGAGATCTTTTCTTTTTCCCCTCTTGATTCCTGTCCCACCAGTCCTTATTTTGTATTTCATTTTTAAAAGATTATTGGCTGGTAATATCTGGTATATCTATCTTAGCTAAGGTTTAAATAACATAATAAACATATTGAAGAACATTGACAAACTGGAGCAGTTCAGAAAAATTAGAAGAATTAGAAATCATGACATAGGGCAAGCTTTTGAAGGAGATAGGGATGTTAGCCTTCAGAAGACTTGGAGGTGAGAATGACGAACATGGTAGTAGGACTGTAGAATCATAGATTTAAAGTTGGAAAGGACTTACAGATCAAGCCGAATACTTCATTTTATGGAAGTCTCAGGAAAATTTGTCCAAGATCAAACACGTAGTAATGTAATCAAGGGGAAGCTAGGTGGTGCAGTGGAAAGAACACAGCCCCAGGAATCAGGAGGATCTGAATTCAAATATGACCCCAGACACTTACTGGCTGTGTGACCATAGGCAAGTCATTTACTCCTGATTGCCTTAAAAAATGAAAGATAGAAAGATCATACAAGTAGTTAAAGCTATCTTCAAGTGCTTTAAAAGAAGATAGAATAAAGGTTAGACTTGTTTGTCCTCAAAAGGCAGAATTTGAAACTTTGGTAGAAGTTGCTTAGAAGTAGATTTCACTTTACTGTAAAGAAAAACTTTACTACTGGTATTGCATGAAAGTGAAAGAGTCTGTCTTGGTGGGTAATAGATTTCCCTGGATGATCAGTTCAACAAGCATTTATTAAGCATTTATTGTGTGCCAAGCACTATGCTAAATACTGGGGATAACAAAGAAAGGCAAAAATAATCTTTGCCCATAAGGAGGCTGATACTGAAATTATGAGCCCTGGTAGATCATGGTAATACCATACTCCTGAGTGTAATAGGGGCAGAGGAAAAAGGGTAGTTGTCAGAAATGTTGATATTCCTGTTCAAGTATGCTTCTAGATTACCTTTTAGGTCCCCTTTGACTCTGAAATTCTGTGTTCTATGTGTCTTTCCTTTTTTAGAGAACAGTTATATTTTTAACATGAATAAAATGAGGGGTTGCACTACATAGTGCTTTAAGCTCCCTTTCAGTCATAATGCTCTAAGATTCTAGAATGCAAGAAGCTATGTACCTTCATTCAAAGGAGTAATATAGATCGGTGTCCCTTAAAGTCTGGAAGCAAAGGCTCATATTACCTTTTAGGTTCTTCATTACGAATTTGTATCATTGTGGAAAACCTATGTGTAGTTGCCACATGGTATACTGAAGTGAAGATAGAAGGAAAAGTGGGGGGGATTGTTAGTGACTATGAAGAAAGTAGAATGGCAGAATGTTATAGGCCATATCTCTGAACTTGAAACAAGGATTCTTACAAGATAATAACTAAGTGGAATTGATGAGACAATGGTTATCTAGTTTAGCATGGTGATTAATAGTCCTCTAAATTCAGTATGATTGATTTAATCATAACAAATAATGGTTTTCTAATGATATAATGATTGGTTTATACTCAGTGTAGAACATATAAGCTGGGACATACTTAGCCAGGGATTCAGAGACAGATTTCATTCCATCGTCCACCTTTGTGGTGTCTGGAGGCCAAAGCACAAACTCTTGGACTCACTCACTTCATCTCACACCACCATCATGGCTGGCCTGGCCTTCTGCACTTACTTCCCCCATTGAGACCAAGGCTGGTCTGAAAGGCTCTTCAGAAAGTTGCCCAGCGTCAGGCAAGAAGACAATAAGAATTTGAACTTTAACACTTGGCTATTCTTGTGGTGATTACTGAACTGAAACGAAGGCTGTTCCAAGACCTCCAGAAAACCAACAAGAACATTATAACAGAAATCCTACTAGGGTTCTTAACTTGAGGTCTATAGATTGGTGAATAGCTTTTAGGGGTAACTGACTTTGGATGGGAAAACAATTCCATCCTTATTGCAGTATACATAATTGGTTTTATGAGGGGGTTCAGGAAAAGCATCCATGTTCCACAATATCCTCAACTACTGCCTTTTTCTACTTCATGAAATTTCCATATTATTTATGTGGGACTTTCTCAGGATATAATGATCTCTCCTTTTTTCTAAACTCTTATATGATGTTCTCAGGATATATAGAAATAGGTTTCATAAAAAAAAACCCTATATATTTGGTTCTAATCACTTCTTGCAATACTTCCTAAATTGGTATCCCTGCTCAAATACTGTACAAAATAAAATGGAAATGTATGTACTGACTTATCCTTGGCACCACTATAAAAACAGAACAGACTTGTATCTTATGGCAATAGTCCGAACAGCAAGAATCTGTCTTTGTGTTCTCATATCTGCTAGGAATCCCTGATGTATAATAGAATCATGGATCCAGGGCAGACAGTTGGAAAGGGTTGAAATTTGACTCAGTGTCAGAAAACATGGTGTTGATTAAATTCAGGAGTGAAAAGAGAGGTAACAAGTGGGGTGTAGAATTCAGCTATATTTATATCCTTTGTGTTTACTTTAAAGAATACAATTACCATTTGGTTTTCAAATTTAGGAACTTGGTGTCAATGAAAGTTAGGAAAGGCATCTCACATCTGTCCCCTTCTCATGGCTGTCACACTGATGACATTTCTTTACTTGCATGATACTCACCTCACAGTAACTATTGCAGTAGCCTACTTGTGGGCCTCACTACCTTAAATCCCTCCCCAATCCAGTTTATCCTTATTCACCTCTCAAAATGATCTTCTTAAAATATAGATCTGACCATAACTACTTATCCCATTTAACAAACTATTTCCTTTAGAATCAAATATAAAATTATCTGTCTTTAAAAGTCCTTTATAATTGAGATTCTTTTTTTTCCAGTCATTAATACTCTACTCTACTTACTCTTCATTCAGTAACACTGATCTCTTTGCTATTATGATGGAGAACGTGGGTCCTTTCTAGAACTTTGTTTTTAGTAATAGTAGTAGATATCTATAGAATACTTTTGGGATTGCAAAGAGATTTACACACATTATTTTATTTGCTCACCCACAACAGCCCATATTAGTAAATATTTTATTCATTGTGTCTCATTTTATGGATAAGGAATCTGAGTTTCATAAAGATTAAGTGACTTCCCCATCACTAGTAGTACATAAAGATGGGAATTAAATCCAGGTCTTTTCCTGACTGCATCCTGTGCTCCTTCTACTAGAAAACTGTACTTCTTAATTGATATTGTAATTAGAACAGTGAAAAAAATAATCCCTTTTAATTTGTCTGTTTGAAGAACTCTTTGCTTTGGAATCAGAATAATACATATAATAGAATTTGTGTAATGCACAGTATTGTAGTCTACTCATCTCAAAGAGCATTATCCTCAGACAGAGATATCACTCATGTCCTGGAAACTTGAAGCTTTCTATGTGGACAGCAATGCACTTTTTGTCCTTTGCCAACCTGGGGTAAGAATACTGGAGTTAGAGTCAGTCTGAAGATCTGTGTTCGAATTTTTGTTCTATCACTAAGTATTTGACCTTGGTCAGAATCAAAGAAACTTAGAGTTGGGAGGGATTTCAGAGATTATCTGGTCTAAATCATGCTTTGACTAGTACTTGCTGCTTCTCCAACATATCTGGCAAATGGTTATCCAGCTTTTACTTGAAGGCTTACAGTGATTAACAACCAATTACTACTTAAAACAGTCCATCCCACTTTGGGACACCTCTAAATATTAGGAATTGTTACCTTATACCAAATCTGCATATGGAGAAGAAAAGGTTTTCATCTTACAACTCCAAAAATACAAGGGGATTTGCTAACATTAAGTCTTGAAAACTAGAGCATCTTCTGATTAGTGGATGCTTGTAGCTGATCAGTATTCTATAACTGGATACTACTGATGCATCACTACAAAAATCTATTTATTCACTTCATTGCATAGTGCCAGAAGGATGCTTCTGTGACCTCTATTATTGGTAACCGGGGCTATTGTTTAAATCCTGTTCTGCCCTGTTGGAAGTGCACTCTGAGTTTCTTCAGAGAAGCGGAACATTAACGTGGGGTTGCTAAATGCTGCTCTGACACATTTTTTCTCACTGCAACAACTGTTGTTATATCTGTTATATTGTAAATACTCCAGCTGGAAGCAATATGGAACTTTTCATGGGGGGGGGGAGTTAGGGGCATAGCATTTTTATCAGTTAACTGTGCTTTTGATTTTTGCAATTTACCACCAGAAGTATAACTGTAATTATATGGCTGCAACTTTTTTTATATCAATGATCTATTTTCAAATTCCATAACAATGAATGGACCCTCTGAGAGGAAAAAATTCAAAATTATGAGTACTTTTCTATTCCCTACTTAAATATATGTATGCATATATATATGCAAATGAATATACATTATATATATATACACACACATAGATACATATATATGTGTATATTTGTTTGTTTTGTGGTTTGTCTCCTGGCACAACAAGGTATGCTAATTACCCATTCCTTCTATTAAACTTCCTAACTTCCTAAATCAAACTGGAAAATCCTTTCCTGTTCTTGATCTTTAAGAGAATTGAAATCTCTATGGCTTTGGACTAAATAGCCCTGCCACTTGATACTTATGTAACTTTGGGTAATTCCCTTAAAATTTTTGTGCCCTCAAGTTCCTCATCCAAAAAAAGAGGGCACTGGAGTAGCTGGTATTTAAAGTCCCCTCTAGATTTAAATTTATAAGCATATGATCCTTTGATACTAAGTCTTGAGGTGACTGTGGTCACCTGGAGACAGTGTTCTACCTTTAAACAGTTACACTTTTCTTTTTCTTTTTTTTTTTTTTATTTAATAGCCTTTTATTTACAGGATATATACATGGGTAACTTTACAGCATTAACAATTGCCAAACCTCTTGTTCCAATTTTTCACCTCTTACCCCCCCACCCCCTCCCCTAAATGGCAGGATGACCAGTAGATGTTAAATATATTAAAATATAACTTAGACACACAATAAGTATACATGACCAAAACATTATTTTGCTGTACAAAAAGAATCAGACTCTGAATTATTGTACAATTAGCTTGTGAAGGAAATCAAAAATGCAGGTGTGCATAAATATAGGGATTGGGAATTCAATGTAATGGTTTTTAGTCATCTCCCAGAGTTCTTTTTCTGGGTATAGCTAGTTCAGTTCATTACTGCTCCATTAGAAATGATTTGGTTGATCTCGTTGCTGAGGATGGCCTGATCCATCAGAACTGGTCATCATCTAGTATTGTTGTTGAAGTATATAATGATCTCCTGGTCCTGCTCATTTCACTCAGCATCAGTTCGTGTAAGTCTCTCCAGGCCTTTCTGAAATCATCCAAACAGTTACACTTTTCAATTGACTAGTTGGGTTGCTGGAGCTTTTAGATAAAGCAGAAATAAGAATTCTTGCTAGATTTCTATCATTTTGTTGAGTACTTAAACGAGAGCTATTATTTATAGGGTTCTTCTTTCATTATTACATTTCTAACTCTTTGGAATTTTCCACCTGTTCCAGTGGCCTTCTCATCCTTGAGATGCCTCCATTTCTGTGGTTGATTCTCTCTTCCTATTGGTGAGTTTCTGCCTAGAAGCTCCATTTGAGAAAATATCTGGGTCAGCCACAGTTCACTTCTTTCCTGGCTTTACTCCTCTCTCTTTAGATATTTCTGAGATGCCCCTCTCCCTTCCATCTCTGTTTTATGTGTTGTCCTCTGATAATATGTAAGCTTCCCAAGGATAGGACTGTTTTTCTTTTCACTTGTATTTGTATCAGAATCTGCTATATAGTAGGTGCTTTAATAAATACTTATTATTGTGTTAAGACATTGCTTAGAAATTATTTTTATTAATTGTGGTGTGTGTATGTGTGTGGGTGTATGTACATATCTATATAGGTATATCTTTGGAGCACAAATAGTTATAACTTTAAGTTTCTTTTTGGTTGAGTTCTTTTGTTTTTTGGAAACCCCAAAGAATAAAGTGTTATGGGAGATGATGTTGGGTCTTATTAATTACCTTGAATCCAGGGTTTCCGGAGCACTAAAAAAAATCAACAGACAATTCTGGGGAATAACAAATGAAAATCCTCTTCTTTACAAAGGAGAAAAAGTGAATAAGAGGCTTTTTTCAGACTTTCTGCAACTGTGAAATGATTAGTGTCTTTTTAAAAATGTAAAGTTAGATGCAGGAACTGGAGACATTTAAAATGTCAATAATATTACTGACATGTTTCAAATTTTTTTTTTCTGAAATGTCCTTCATGAAGTGCACTTTATGTTTTGTCCTTATTTCTCCTACTTTCCATAAAGTTGAAAGGAAGAGTTGTTGACAAGGTACTGACCTGCATTGATAAAGGGAGTTTCTTTATGTGGGAGTTTCCTATAACAATAAAATCATAGGTCCAGTTCCAATATTGCCTTTTTTTTTTAATAAATACCCATAACTGATGTTATAATATTGTCTACAATGTCCTAGTTTCCAAAAACTTAAAAAAAATCCTTTGAGGCTTGGAACACATTAGACTGTCAATTTGGGTGACATCTCCTTAGATAGTTCATTATGTTAAAGAATAACAATAACAATAATAATAGATTTGTTGCTGCCATCAATTAAATAAAAAAACCAAAATTTTCAGCTTTTAGAATGAAAATTCAGCATCTTTGGAATTTGGGGAAAGTCATGTTCAGTGGGGGGAGGTATTAATATAATTATATATTTTTAGAGTTTGAGGAAATATTAGAGATCGTCTAGCTAAACACTAGCAGTTTGTTGATAGGACAAATCTTAGAAAAATTAAATGGCTTACTCAAAGTCATATAGCTGGTTAGTTGTTGAGCCAGTTCTAGAATATGAATGTCCTGATTACCAGTAGAGTATTAACTCTGATATATTATACTCTTGGTTTCTCCTCCATTATCAATTTGAATAGTCAAGCAAAACAAATTCCTACATTAACTATGTCCAGAAAAAGTTTTAGTCTTCATTCCAAGTCTACAATCTCTTTATCAAGAGATAGACAGCATGTTTCATCATCGGTCCTCTAGGGTAATAGTTGCTCATTCTGCTTTTAAGAGCTTCTAAGTCTTTCAAAGTTGTTTGTCTTTAAAATTTATTATTGCCACTATAAAAACCATTGTCTTATTTTTTTCACCTCCACAGCAATTTATATGTCTTCCCATGTTTTTCAGAAACCATTTCCTTCATAATTTCTTATAAATTAATAAATATCCCATCACATTTAAGGATTGTAACTTGTTTAGCCACTCCCTAATTGTTATGTAACCCCTCAGTTTCCAATACTTTGACCCTATCAAAAAAAAAAAACTGCTATAAATATTTTCATAGATTTTTTGGCTTATGAGGACAAGAGGAAAAGATTTAGTGCCTGCTGTGGGCCAAGCATTGTGATAAGTGTAAATACCTTACTTGATCCTCACAACAGTCTTGTGAGGTAGTTACAGTTATAATCTTTGATTTACTGTTGAGGAAACTGAGGCAATCAGGTTTAGTGATTTGCCCAAGGTCATACATCTAATCAATTAGTGCCCGAGGCTGTATTTGAACTCTATGCACTATGTCAATTACTTAGGAATACTTTCTTTCTTAATTTATCCTTCCTCTTATTTTTCAGTCTCTCTCTTTCCACCCCTTTCTCTTGTTTGCCTCTTGAATGAAATCCAGTTTTATACCCTATCTGCATACATATGTATTTTTCTCTTCTTTTTCAAGTTCTGATAAGAGGGAGATCTATTTGTGTATCCCAATTATGTGAAATAATTTTCCTCATCTTTCCTCTTCCTTCTTACCTAACATATTCCTCTCTCCTCTCTTTCTATTCTTCTTTTAAGATTGTTAAAATATTTTTTAAAAGCCCTCTAATTATACTTCCCCTGTCTCCTGATAATAATGTTCTAGAGAGATACATTTTAATCTCCTCATATTTTAGGATTGCTGCTACTTACCTTTTTATGTTTCCCTTGATTCATGTTTGAACTTCAATTTTTAAATAGCTCTGGACTTTTAATCCAGAATATTTGGAAACTCTTTATTTCATTAAAGTCCCATCTCCCTCATCTCCACCCCTTAATGTTGCACTTAGTTTTACTAGGTAAATTGTTTTTGACTGTAAGCCTATATCTTTTCTCTTATGGAATATCAAACCTTTATCCTTCTTTATAGTTGTGGCTACTAAATCATGTGTGATCCTGCCTGAAACTCCTTGGTACTTTGTTTCTTTCTTTCTGGTTTCTTATCGTTTTTCTTTAACCTAGAAACTGAATTTTGACTAAAATAGTTTGGGGTTTCTTTCAGGAAGTGAATTCCTCATATTTCAATGTTGCCCTCCGATTCTAATATGTCTAGATAGTTTTCTTTTATGATTTCTTGAAATAGGATGTCTAGGCTCTCTTCTTGTTCTTGTTGTTCTTCTCCTTCCCCCCCCCTCTCTCTTTCTTTCTCTCTCTCTCTCTCCTTCTTTCTCTCTCTCTCTCTCTCTCTCTCTCTCTCTCTCTCTCTCTCTCTCTCTCTCTCTCTCTCTATCATAGCTTCTAGATAATCCAATGATGCTTAAATTATCTCTCCTTAGTCTGTTTTCCAGATCACCTGTTTTTATTCAAGATAAATAACTTTTTTCTTCTACTTTTCACTGCTTTTATTGTTTCAATATTTCTTGTTGTCTCATGGGGTCATTAAGTACTATTTGTCTGATTCTATTTTTCAGGAAATGTGTTGCTTGGTTAAAGGTTTTGTATCTTTTGGGCCAAGCTATTAATTTCCTTTCTAATTATTTCTTCTATAATTCTCATTTCTTTTTCATTTTTTTTACCTTGTGGGCTCTCATTTCATGTATAAAAACATTTTCTTCTCCTATAAAAATTCTAGTTGAATTTTTGCTCAAGCTACCTTTTTCTTAGCTTTCCTTGTAGATGTTTTGGAATCATACTTTTCTCTGTAATGTATTTTGAATTCTCCTTCATCAGTGGGGTTTTATGGTGGGATTTTTATGTTTATTTTTTTGCTCATTATTCCATTCTACTTACTGACTTTGGACTCTATTTTAAGACTGGGCTCTATACAGTTTTGGAGTGAATGTGTGCACTTATCTTACTATTGCTTTTTTTCTGGGTATTGAGTATTGCATTATTCCAGGTTCTCAAATTCACTTTGAGGACCTGAAAGCTTTTAATACTCCCAAATACTTTCAATACTGGTGTGATCCAGGACAGTATGATTTCTTCTCTCCTGGTCTTAAACTCTGCAAGTTTCTGAGCTGGGTTTAGGTCTGAGCAATAGAATTATGAGCTTACCTCATACTCTTAGCTTGTTGGAAAACTGCTAGTAAGGAGTAACAGAACAGTAGATTTCCCTTTGGTCTTTGATTCCTTGACCTAATTATATTCTAGTCTGGGCAGGAGACTGGAACTAAGACCCTAATCTACTGCTTGCTTATGAACCTATTACTTGTTTGGTGTATACTCAAGAATTTGTGACCACTCCTCACCATTTCCTTTAGGCAAATATCCCTTTAGTTATCCTTGGACCTAGGATCTGGAAGTGATAGTAAGCAATGGAATTGCCAGTTGGCACCTATTCTTCCACCTGTACAAAATTGGGTCCCTCTCTGTTGGATTGGAATCTCTTCTTGACCTAGAGTTTAATAATATCTCCCTGTGTTAGAATGCCCTCCAACTGTTCTGCTAAATCTTGTCCTCAGTATCTACAGATTTCTTTTCTCTTTATGCTTAACTAGGCTGGAAAAATAACACTGTCTTTTTTCTTCTTGGATCTCCTGATCAGCCTTTGTGTATTTTTCAAATCTGTTTGGAACTGTTGTGGAGTGGAACTAGGCTCTCTTTCTTGCCAAGATTCTGTCATCTTGACGCTATATCCTTGGGATATTGAATTTTAAAAGAAACTTATAGAGGCTATCATCCACACACACATCCACATCCACACATCCATATATGTGTGTTCATATATATGTATATATGTATTTATATATATGTTTATATACATACATATATAAACACATAAATATATCCCAATTACATATGAAAATAATATTAAAAAATTTTAAAGTTTTGATTTCTAAAATTTATCTCTCCTTCCCTCCCTTCACAGAGACATTAAACAATAAGATATAGATTATATATGTGCAATCATATAAAACATTTCTATATTAGTCATTTTGCACAAGAAGACTTGAATAAAAGAAAATGAAAGAAAGCAAGAAAGTGAAGAATGACATTCTTGAGTCTGTATTTAAACAGTATCAGTTTTTTCCTCTGCAGATGGAGAGAATGCTTCATCATTAGTTCTTTGGGATTGTCTTGGATCATTGTATTGCTGAGAATAGCTATCATTTTACAATTCTTCCATCAAACAATACTACTATTACTGTGTATATTGTTCTCCTATTCTGTTCATTTCATTTTGCATTAGTTCATGCAAGTCTTTCCAGGTTTTTCTGAAACATCTTGCTTATCATTTTTAATGGCATGATAATATTCTACCACATCACATCCCATAACTTGTTTAGCCATTACCCAACTGATGGGCATTCCTTTGATTTCCAATTCTTAGACAATGCAAAAAAGAGCTGCTATAAATATTTTTGTGCAAATAGGTCTTCCTTCCACTCCCTACATTTTTTTTTGATGTCTTTGAGATATACACCTAACAGTGATATTGTTGGATCAAAGAACATGCAACCTAATTTTATAGCTCTTTGAGCATAGTTCCAAATTATTCTCTAAAATGTTTAGATCAATTCACAATGCTATTTCCAATATATTATGTCCCAGTTTTTCCGCTTCCCCTCCACATCATTTTCTTTCTTTTTTTTTTTTTGGTCATATTAGCCAATCTACCAGGTCTGAGGTTATAGGTGAGGTGATACCTCAGACTTTCAATTTTTAGGTCAAGAATATTTATGTTTTCTAAAGCAATAGAAACTGAGTTTTGGTCAGAATATCTACATTTAAGAAAAGTAGGTAAAAAGAAATATTTGTTCTTGTTCATGCTATTTCTGAAAATTAAGACTACTTACTTAATTTGCTTTTGTTTTGACTTTGATTGTCATTTGGAGACAAGTGGATTTTCCTTTCTAATTCCATTCCTTCTAGTAATGGCAAAAATAAACCACCCTCTGGATACAATAATTCTGGGACCTGCACAAATCTAATTGTGGTTATTACAATAACAACTTTGTGATTACCACAAACAACTAACAATAATAAATCCTTCTCAAAGTTAAAATGAAGCATGTCTTTAAGGAGGATTATTTAGGTAATGTTGCATGACAAAGCATAGAATATGGATTTGGGGAGCTTGGGTTCGAATCCTAACTCTGCTACTTACTCCTTGAATGCCTTCTTTTATTTCTTGTAAAATGCAGAGGCTGAATAATAAAAGTGAAAATACTATGTTGTGATTCACATTCAGTCCCCATAGTGCTATCTCTGAATGCAGATGGCTCTCTTCATCACAAATCTATTAGAATTGGCCTAAATCACCTCATTGTTGAAAAGATCCAAGTCTATCACAGTTGATCATCACATAATCTTGTTGTCACTATGTACAATATTCTCTTGGTTCTATTCACTTCACTTGTCATCAGTTCATGTAAGTTTCTCTAGGTCTTCCTGAAATCATCCTGCTGATACAATAATATTCCATTACATTCATATGCCATAACACTTATTCAGCCAATCCCCATATGATGGGCATCCATTCAGTTTCCAGTTCCTTACCACTACAAAAAGGACTGCTACAAACATTTTTGCACATGTGGATAACTCATATTGTTTTCAGTTCTGCTATGAATGATGCTGCTATGAAATGAAGGAGCTACTTTGATTTTTTAAATATGTGGGTCTTCTTTCTCTTTCTTTGCTACCTTTGGGAATAAACTTAAATTAACAATGCTATTTCTGGGTCAAAAGGTATGCACAGTTTAGTAACTTTTGAGGAATATTTCCAATTATTCCTGAATGATTGAACTAACTTAAAGCTTCATCAACATTGAATTAATATGCATGTTCTCCCCCAGATTCTCCCAATACTTGTAATTTTCCCCTTTTTATGTTTGCAAATTTGATCACTATGAGAAGAAATTTCAGAATTGCTTTAATTTGTATTTCTCTAATTACTAATAATTTGAAGCATTTTTTCCATATGACTGTTTATAACTTGAAGTCTTTCTTTGAAAACTTCTGCTCATATCCTTTTATCATTTATCTATTGGGAAATAGCTCTTATTCCTAAAAATTTGATATAATACAAACACATACAAACACACAATCACACACATATTTATGATATGAAATTTTTCTTAGAGAAACTTACTCCAAAGATTTCTCTCTAGTTACTAATTTTTCTTCTCACTTTTATTGCCATTGTTTTGTTTGTGGAATTAAAATAATTTTAGGTAATCAAAAGTGTCCCTTTTTCTCTTCAATTATCTTTTCCATCCCTTCTTTGATCATAAACTCTTCTGTTATCCATAAATGCAAGAGCTAATTTCTCCCTTGGTCTTCTTTGATTTCTACTTTTGTTTATGATATCTTTTATATCTAAGTGATGTAGTCACTTAAAACTTGAGTGTGGCCTAAATCTTATTTCTGTCAGACTGTTTTTTAATTTTCCCAGCAGTTTTTATTGAATAGTGAACAATTACACCTATATTGTTGAATTTATTAAACACTGAGAACTGAGATACCAACTTTATTAGTTTTGTGTCTAATGTGTCTAATTGGTACTACTGATTGACCTTTTTATTTCTTAACTCATACCAAATTGTTTTGATTATTATTGTTCTATATTATAGTATAGTTTGAGATCTATAACTGTAAAGTCTTTCTCATTTTATATATCTTGACCTTCTTCCTTCAGATGAATTTTGTTATTGTAATTATATAATTTGATTGTATGGCACAGAATAAATTAATTGATTTAGGTAATAGTATCATTTTTATGCTGCTGGCTCAGCCTTCTCATGAGCAATTAATAGCTTTAATTATATAAGCCTATTTTAAATTTTGTAAAGCATACTTTATAGTTGGGGTTTTGTAGTTCCTTTGTGTGTTTTGGTAGTTAGACTCCCAGAGAATTTTTTTCATTTCATAGTTTTTTTTAAATGAAATTTTTCTTTCTAACTCTTTGTTCTGAACTTTGTAAACAATATACAGAAATGCTTACAATTTTATGAATTTATTTTATATTTTACAGATTTTTTGAAGTTATTAATCATTTTAGTTAGTTTACCTTCTAGAGTTTTCTAAGTAAACCATTCTTTCTTCTGAAAAAAAAGATTTTATTTTCTGTTTGTACTTAGTCTCTTAATTTTTTTCTCCGCTTATTGTTATAGTTAGAAATGTTAGCTAACAATCCAACATATGTAAGTGGTGATAAAGGACATTCTTGATTTATATCGATCATAATGGAAAGGACATCCACCTTTAATATTACTTTAAATTTCCAAGTTATAAACAGATACTGATTCCTACATTTTGTGAGCAGCTGGTAAGGAAATGGATACCATCTTAGAAAGGGTTCTATCTTTTTTCAGGAGTTAAGTCTGGAAATGGAAAGTACATTCTATATTACATGTAAATTATGCTTTGGCTTTTAGTATCATTTATCTACTCTGACTAAATATATTTCTAAAGTAGTGACTTTGATAAAAGCAGTTCACTGAGACCCATCACCCTCTGGTCCATGACAGTGAGTCGTTATTAAGGATATATGAGCCAAATAATTTGGTTGATAGAGATGCAAATTCATACCCTGAGATGAATTTGAGAAACATATATTTGGGAACCAACCATGTAAAATATGTAGGTAATTGACAACCAGATTCTCTCAGATATTGATAGTGAAGAATGAGCAGGTGGCTAACATCTACAGTGACTCTTGGTATTAAATTGATTATATTATATTAAGAGTGTATAAAGCAAAGTGACTTTGGCACTAATATTGTCTTTTTCTTCCACAACTAGGTGGTATAGTAGATAAGAGTACTGGACCTAGAGTCAGGAAGACCTAGGTTGAAATCAGCCCTAGACACTCACTAACTCTGTTTTCCTGGGCAAGTCACTTAATCCCTACCTGGCTCAGTTTCCCCATATATAAAATAGAGATAATAGCATCCATCTTCCTAGGGCTGTCATAAGAATGAAATGAGGTAATGTTTGTAAAGCACTATATAAACCTTAAAGTGCTATATAAACATTATTATTATGAGGTAATAAGAATAATTTTTAATCCTATTGCTCTTTGATGGTTAACAGGAAAACCAGGGATAGCAAAGGAATATAGACTATAATCTATAGGAGAAGAAAACAGAAAAATGAAAAGAGAAATAAATAAATAACTGTATACATTAGATTATAGGGATGATTATAAAGTTATTGGAGATGACTGAAGGATATTTTTTTAAAGGGATTCAGGTGCCAGGAATGATGGAGAATGAATACATAGGAATGAAGCTGAATTAATTTTGTTCAGAACAGGATGAAATAGAATGAGGACAAGACAGATATTTCATGAAGAAAATATGCTTCCCTTTTGGGATGTCTAATGTCAGTCAGAAATGCTGAAAGAAAGAAGACAATATGGAGAACTCAGAATGCTAGAGTTTAAAAGGACCTTGGAGATCATCTACTTAGAATCTTAGAGTTAGAAGGGACCCCAGAGTCTATCTAGTCTGACACAGACATGAACAGAAATTCCCTTAGCAATATATCTGACAAATGTTCATTCAACCTTTTCCAATCATTTCATTTTATAGCTGAAGAAATTGAGACCCAGAGGAGTTCCACTATACTTGCAATGATTGTCTTGAAAGTGCCACAGAAAAAGACTAATGCAGATGTTATGAAAATAGAATAAATATGTGAAATGGAAATGCTAATCCTTGGAGTACATTGACAAGTGAAAATCAAGTAAAGGAAAAATTATAAAAATTGAAATTAAAGGAGAGAGTGATCCCTATGTAAAGGGACATAAGGTAGTGAGAAGAAAGGAAAGGGCAAATTTTCTAGAATGATCTGAGGGAAATAGGAAAGGAAAGATTTTGAAGGTAAAAAAAATAGACAAATTACAAGTAAATCAAGAGAAAAATATCTAAAGGTTAAGTAGGTAGGGAGATTTTTAAACTATTCAGAGAAAGCATGAGGTCAAGAATTAGTTAGGCTGGGGGTCCCTTTAAATCCCATTGACAGAAATAAAATTGGGAAATATTAAGGTTAAAATCGCTATGGGAAGTTAGATAATGGATTTTCCCACGAAGTACATCGCTTATATAGCTCACTACTGAATTTTATAAGATATAGCTTGTTTAAATGATCTTTTGGTGTTTTTTCTTATGCAGTTTTGGAAAACAACAAAACCACACAGAGATTCTGATTTTTGCTTAAACAGGGTACAATGAAGATATTAGGATTTGAAGACTCGTGATACAATTGAATAAATTTACACGGTAAAATATTTTTGGGGATGTTTTTCAAAGATGAATATTAGTAGCTGGCAAACACACTGCAAAGATGATAAATTAACTTGAGATTCACTTAATCTCTCTGGGCCTCAGTTTTCTCATCTGTAAAATGAGAGATGATTCTAAGAGTGAAACAAATTAAAATGTGTGACATGAATGAGTGAGTCAAAAAAGATTTTGGAAAGGACAAGATATCATTTTGATTTCAAGTGAATCCAACAGATGGATCATTGTGAGATCATACAGTAAGTATTGGTTCATTTATCCCCTATGCTAAAGAGTAAAAACTATTGTCATATACACATGTATTTGGGTTCTCTCACTAAAAGTCTTTGAATAATGACAATATTATGTGTGTGTATGTTTATATATTATACAAACACACACAAAAACACACACTTATATATGTATGTGTATAGTTGGTTGGTGGAAATAAATGTATACCATAAGGTGTAAATGAGAGGCATATACTAGGAAATCATGAAGAATGTGGAGTTAACAACAATTGACAATCAGATTCTCTGTGATAATGACAATGAGGAAGGAACATACTGTGTGATATTTATGGTGATCTCTATATATTTATATATATAGAGATGAATTTATATATATAGAAAGAATACCATGAGGTTTCATCTTATCTTTTCTTCTTTCTTTAGGAAAAGAAAACACACAAATCATTGATACAAATTAGTGTCAGACCTTCTTTATTAAATTGATTTTCAAAGAAAACAAATTTGTTTGGTTTGGCAATTCATGAAACAAAGAAAAAAAATTATAATGGCCATTTGTTTACACAGCCTCCATTTGATTCCTTTAGTGATGATGGCAAAGTGATGGAGACAAAATATGCAAGTATATCTGGATGTGTATATTTATATGCACATTCATATATATTCTTACACTTATATGTACTCAATAAGGACATCCTTAATGAAAATATGAAATCAATTTCTAAAATTTTATTTTTCTTTTATTTTTTAAAAGAATTTCTCAGGAAAAAATGAACGCCAGTCCAGAAAAGGTTTCTGCCTTTGTGAGGAGTTGGGCCTGGAGCTGGAATATATATTCTATGTTACCTTGAGTTATGTTTCTGGTTTTATTACCATTTATCTAATCTGATTAAATGTTATTTCTTAAGTGATGACATTGATATAAGTAACTCAATGATATTTAGCTCTCTATGGTACATGGGAGTGATTAGAGGGGCATACGAGCCAAGTAATTTTATTGGTAGAGATGCAAATTCACAACCTGAGGTACAGATGAGAGAGATATATGCCAGACATATGCATGGTATAGAGATAATTACAAAACTTCTGCTCAACAAACAACAAAAATCCCTCAGTTGTGCATGGCTAAAAACTGGTCCTAACCTTCTCTTTTCCACTCTTCCCAGTTTCTTCATGAAACCTGGAAGAGAATATCTGCACATGTTTCAAGGACTTGCTTACATAGGTTAGTCTACTTATGCAACACCTACTTTCTTATTTCTATAAAATTTGTCCTTTGTACCATATTTTAAATCTATTTTTAAAAAAACACTTCCCACTTTGTTTATGTTGGCTTGCTTTGAAGTATACTGTAGAGATCTTTGGAAAATTTCTACATCCAACTTTTACATATTAATGTAATTACCTTCATTCTTTCTGTTTATGTCTTATCATGAGCCCTGCAAAGATGAAAAATATATGCAATAATATCCAAAAATATGTTGACTCAGTGATGGTTCACAAGGATTTTACATAGTATAGTGAATGCTAACAATTAAATTAATTTTTATAAATTATTTAGAGCCTGTGTGATTATTAACACTTTCTAAACCCTTTCCCTTTATTTTGTCTCATCATTTTGTCACCATCACTGTAGAAGATAAATGGGGACTACATAGGAAATAGGGACTACATAGAGCATTTTGAATATTTCTTTGTTTCAGGGATTGCCATATCCTCCCCCCCCAATTGTTTTCTTTGCAAATAATTTTAATAAAGTCCCACAATATATTTAAATCACTAGTTTGAAGGTTTTCTTCTCCTAAAGGCAGAGGAATGAGTAAGATGAAATCTTTCAATGTTCTTTCTAGTTTTAGGATTCTAAAAAGATTAGCTGCATTAATTCTTGAATAATTGAAGATGAATCTTCAGCTCAATTTACTATATCACAAGACATTTTTAACCATTTGATTCTCAGGAATTACAGAAGACTGATGTCTTTTAGGATTTTGGAAGAATAATTTCCACTCATGTAACCTTTAATGATAGTTTTGGTTTACTAAGACATTATTTATTGTGGTCTAATGGAAATGGAAAGTTTGACTTTTGACCCTATTTGATAATAGAACTCATGTTCTTTAATGCTTTTGTGTTACTTTAGAATCTCCTCCTTTTATAGGATACATGTAACTAAAAATTCTTTTAAAAAATTACAACGCAAATACCCTATGAACACATGTAGTAGTTATTTTATATTCTAATAAATCATTTGATAACATGTAGAGGGCTGAAACTGTATGATTGATTTAAACAAGATGTTAACTCAGTGGAATTGATAGGACAATGATTATCTAGTTTAGCATGGTGATTAATAGTCTCTGGTACGGTACATGTACTTAGTATTTAATATAGTTCTACAAGATAGACACCTATATGATGATGTAATAATAATAGAGTATATAGGAATCCAACAAGGACACAGAGAAAGACATTCCATCTTTGATCAGGCTCCTGGTGGCTCTCCTCCTTCCTGTACTTTGGGAGAGATTAGTACAGACTCAGGAGGACTTGGAGATAGACTAGGAAGGGGACTGGAACAGACTGGGGGAAGACTATGGCTAGAGGCTGGAGCATAAGCTCTGGGACTGAGATAGACTTCAAAATAGAGACCATCGTGGTGGTCCTCCTACCTATACCACAGAAACCAAGACACATTCCGGAGGACCTCAAGAAAGCTAGCCCAGGCCCCAGGCAAGGAAAATAGACTGTTAAAATGATAATAAAGATTTTGGACTTTATCCCTGGCTATTCTCATGGTGATTACTCTGCTGAAAGGAAGGCTGCTCCAGAAACCTCCAGAAAACCAACCAGAACTTTACAATAACAATTACACTTGATTTTGCTATGTAATTCTGAAAGTTATTTGCTATATAACTTTTATATATTTTTGTAATTTATATGACTGAAATTTTTATCTTTTGATTATGGGGCAATGATTATATTTTGTTGTTTAGTCATTCCAGCAGTGACTCCTTGTGATCCCATTTAGGTTTTTCTTGGCAAAGATACTGAAGTGGTTTGCTATTTCTTTCTCCAGCTCATTTTGTAGATAAGGAAACTAAGGCAAACATGGTTAAGTGACTTGCCTGTGACTATATACTATACTTTATTGATTCATTGTATCCTTATGATATACTAATCATTAGGTCAGATCTTGCTATGTTAGCAGGCCACTCTTTAAAACAATTGTCTTGATATTTGAATATTTGAATGGAAATACATGTATCGGTTATTTACTCAACAATGAATAGTAATGGCATTTTGATCTGGGAAATAACTAGAGTGCCTAACTTTCTATCATCTCTAAAGTACCTTACTTTAAAAGTTCTGGCACATTCCCCAATGGGAAAAAAATGTACATACTTTTTTTGGTGTAGTTCATAAATTTTCTTTTTTATTAAGAGAATTTGGCTTGTCTATTTCAATCATCATTTTATATCTTCATTATACTAACCTCAGTCCAAGTTATGACCCAGTAGTTGAGTTGTTTCATTCTTTGTATTGGTATCTCTAGTACTTCATACAATACCTGGCACATAGTAGGTACATAATATTTATTGATTGATTAGTGAGATTATGTCTTATTTTCCTAACTTGCTTCTTTTTTTTTTTTTGGTTTGATTCCAAAAGAGGAACCTTCCTAGGTTAAAGAAGTTTTTGTCTAGCAAATCATTTCCCCTGAATTTCTAAAATTGTGAAAGATACCCTACATGTTACTTGACACATTTTTTTGGGGGGGATGGGCTTATAACATCATAACATTATTCAGAAGTGATTATAACATTGTTCAGAAGATTGATTTACTAAACATGTAATTTGATTGTTTAAATTAATAATAGTGTTTAGTGTGGAGTTCAGTGACAATTCCCCAATGGTCAAGACCTATCATTTAAGGACTATTAATTAGCCATTAAGTCATTCACTTAGCTGACCTGTAGATCCATCAGATTGATGGATAGTAGAGACCTAAATGGTCCTAAAAGGTATTTTATTTAACTTTCAAAAATTTTCCAGCAAAAATTGAGCAGATATGAATGAAAGGAAAGAGAAAGGAAATTAGTAGAAATAAAAGTTGATCAGCTTAGAGAATGTTTTGTACTTTTCTGGTTCCAGTAGATATTGAAGAATATTATTTCTGCCTTAGTTATTTTATTAAACTAATAATATGACTAGTTAAAATAATATGACTAGTACCTTCATTCCTTGTCTGTAAAAAGAAAAAATCATAATGATTTTTTTTAAAAACAGATCTTTGGTATGTAGGATATAAAGCATAAATTTTAATTGCACTTCATTTACTAAGTGCTGCATTACCTCATCCTTTAGTTTTAACAATGGATTTTCTATAAATCTTCATATAGCTAAACATGATAAACTGCTCAACATATCATAGAACATGGCAGTGCTTATTAGCACTTGAGAAGTTATTGATTGCTTATCTTGATTAATATTTTATGGGACTCTATAGTATTAATTCCAAAGAAGAGACATTGCAGGTTCTATACCTTTTGAGCTCATTCATAGTTTCTGTTTCAATTATAAGATTTCCTCTGTGTAGTGATATTAAAGTGATTATGACCTTTTGGGTATAGATTGTTCTTTGTTTATCAAGAATTGATTTTTTAAAATTAAAAATATCACCAAGAAGTGAGAATCATGAAATGGCATAGCTGCATTCTATTTAAGTATGAAAATGAATCTTTGGGAAAAGGTATTGCTAAGTCAGTAGGTTTGCAGAATCACAATATGTTAGACAAACATTCAGTGTTTTCACTTTGGATGTTGATGCTCCAAATATTTTCTGAAGGACATTTGAATCAATGTAGAGGTTTTTAATGTCAATGCAAATATAACCTTCCTTATCAGTTGGTAATTAGTCAATGGGGTTTAATATCAGGGAATCAACCCCAGAGACTTTCATTCAAGCATTATTGATTTGCTCTTTTGAGTTGAGTCATTTTCCAGAGTTTCCCCATTAAAATGTAAATGCTCTTAGGGAAGGAATCTCACCTTAAGCACTGTCTATCATCCGTAGGAAAGAAATTCTAGTTGGATACAACTTCTTTAATTCAGGGAAGTGAGAAAGAACTGAAGTTGAATTGCTTTCTTTAATTCTGTCAAGGGCTAACTGATTTTGAGCTTTGGATTGTTGAAGATACAGTGCCCTTGGCTACCCCTTCTTAAAGGGACCACAATAGATGTTCTATTCAATTGTCAATATTCTATTTGTGGTTATTGCCTTTGACCTCTATTGGATGAAATGAGTTTGAGGGCAGTTTCATTTTTTAAAAGAGATTTTTAAATAAATGAGTTTGTCACCAAGTGCACAACAAATACCTTTGGCCTGATAAATTTCTGTCGCTGTGTTGGCATTTTGTCCATCAGTGTGGGATGAAAAATGTGGGCTACTTGAACTTGGAGGACCTGTAAGTAGGTTTTCCACATTGATTTCAGACTTGAAAAGGCAAGATATTAGATACACTCATCCTTCAAACTACACACACACACACACACACACACACAGAATTTTCAGCTTATTTCTCTGGCTCTTTTGCCTAAAGAGATATAAAGTAAAATCCCAAAGAATCAATTTGCTTGAGGAGTGGAATGTGTTGGTTGGTTAACTGAATATTCTAACAAACTAATGATTAAGTAGTAAAATACTGTTTCAACTTTCAATGAGTAATTTGTTTTAAAGTATTTGGGTGCTTCTTGAAATGTTATCCCACTTCTAATCTAATCAGGGATTAAGAAAAATAATTATTCTTTTTTTTGGAGGTGAAGGGTCTTGAGCTTCATCATGTTAAATATGCATTCTCTTTGCATAGGAACAAAGATGAAAAAGTTATAGACAATTTGGCTGATTTCAGGTTGTCCACCAGATTTTAAATATTCCTATCCTTATATTCATTTCTTGTCACTTTGTGCTAAAGGCAAATAGATAAAAATTCTGACTAAGGGTCCAGTTAGTTGGATTCTAAAGATTACAGGTGGGCCCCAGATTTTAAGAAGCTTAGAGTTTGGTTGGGGAAACAGGATGTAAGTACATGGGCTTATAAGAGCTATTCAAGTGGAATTGAATTTGGAGACCACCAAATCCTGGTCAAGTTAGAATCTTTGCTCTGTTCCTTATTTCCTATCTAACTTTGGAAAAGTAACTTTAAGTTTTTCTGGTTTTCCAGTTTTTCTTTCTTTAAAATAAAGAGATTGAACAAGACAGCCTTCTAAGGTCCTTTCCAATTTTGATGCTTTTTATTTTCCAATATGATATAGTAGTATAAAATAATAATACAAGAGTTGTATTATTTTACAGCACTAGATCCATTACTAAATATGTAGCAATAAATGCTATCTTTTTAAAGAGAAAAGTAAGATGTGATAGGGATTCATGGAAAAAAAAATGAAAAGTTGCATTTTGAAGAATGGGTAATATTTAGATAGATAGAAATGAGATTCAGGAGCACTCCAGGCAAGGGGGAATGACATAAATATTTCTTTATTTTTTTGTTTCTGGTGCATTCCTGGGGGAAAAATGTTATAGGAACTCAAATAAATAAGGACAAGATTATTGTATCTTGGAATCCTATCTGGCATGCATTTTATATCTTGGGGCAAGATGTTCCAAAGAATCTTACAGCCTCATGAGTAGAACAAATTTCTCTAGCCCGACTTATACCTGAAGTGGTGCTTTCTTGATAATATGTTACTTTTTCTTGAATACCTCCAGTTATGGGATGCTTACTACTAAGTAAGACAGCACTTTCTACTTTAGAACACTTTTAGTTTTTAGAAATGTTTTTCTTCTTATTTTGAACTGAGATCTGCCCCTAAGAATATTCCAGTCATTTCTTTTGGCTCTCTTCCTGGGGCCAAATATAAAATTTCTTTTTCTTGACAGTTTTTCCAATATATTCCTCTTATTAGTCTTCTGATAAGGATGCTTATCATTTTTTTTAATAGCCTGTATGGGTAACTTTACAGCATTAACAATTGCCAAACCTCTTGTTCCAAATTTTCACCTCTTACCCTCTACTCCCTCCCCCAGATGGCAGGATGACCAGTAGATGTTAAATATATTAAAATATAAATTAGATACACAATAAGTATATATGACCAAACTTATTTTGCTGTACAAAAAGAATCAGACTCTGAAATATTGTACAATTAGCTTGTGAAAGAAATAAAAAATTCAGGTGGGCAAAAATATAGGGATTGGGAATTCAATGTAATAGTTTTTAGTCATCTCCCAGAGTTCTTTCTCTGGGCATAGCTGGTTCAGTTCATTACTGCTCTATTGGAAATGATTTGGTTGATCTCATTGCTGAGGATGGCCAGGTCCATCAGAACTGGTCATCATATAGTATTGTTGCTGACGTATATAATGATCTCCTGGTCCTGATCATTTCACTCAGCATCAGTTCGTGTAAGTCTCTCCAGGCCTTTCTGAAATCATCCTGTTGGTCATTTCTTACAGAACAATAATATTCCATAACATTCATATACCACAATTTATTCAGCCATTCTCCACCTGATGGGCATCCACTCAGTTTCCAGTTTCTAGCCACTACAAAGAGGGCTGCCACAAATATTCATGCACATACAGGTCCCTTTCCCTTCTTTATGATCTCTTTGGGATATGAGCCCAGTAGTAACACTGCTGGATCAAAGGGTATGCACAGTTTGATAACTTTTTGAGCATAGTTCCAAATCGTTCTCCAGAATGGTTGGATTCGTTCACAACTCCACCAACAATGTATCAGTGTTCCAGTTTTCCCGCATCCCCTTCAACAATCATCATTATTTTTTCCTGTCATCTTGATGCTTATCATTTTTATAATCAATTATAGATGCTTACAATGTTTTGCCTTGGGTGGTAAATTTTTTGAGATATTTTCACTACTCTAATGATTTTCTTCTAATTATATTTTAGCAAATAAATAAATATAGTTTCTGAATCCTCAAAACTGAAAACACTAGCCTAGAAATGGTTTGATCAGGCCATACTGAGGCAATAATCCCTTTTGTTTTAGAGACACTGAGTCTGTGAAAGCAGCCTATTCTATCATGGTCTTCATGAGCTATCATATTTGACTTATGGAATTGTAAACCTTCTGGGTTCATATGGTTCCAAGATTTGTAGCCATATGTTATCATCAAGAAAATATAAGGGTTAAGAGTATGGACTTTTATTAAGGAAAAGAAAAAAAACCTATGTATAAAAATAATTATAACTACTCTTTTTTTGTGGTGACAAAGAACTGAAAACAGGATTCCTACTAGTTGGAGGATAGCTGAAGAAAATATGATATATGAAAGTAATAAAATTCTTATTGTGTCACAATAAATGATAAAGGGATGATGTTAGAGAAATTTGAAAACAATTATTCAAAGTGTAGTGAGCAGAACTAGGAGAACTTATTTATACAATTTTATACAATGACAATTTATACAATAACAATAACATTATTAAAAATGAACAATGACAGACTCTGATCAGTGCAGGTGATCAAATATGTGAGAAATTTCCTGTTCTTTGACAGAAAGATGATAGACTAAATATGCATGAAACACATATTTTAGAATATGTGAGAATTTGTTTTATTTGACTAGGCACATTTGTTTAAAAATTTGTTTTATTTTAATTTTCAGTTGAGGTATGTAGGAGGTAGATAAAATAAAACCTTGTTAATTGAAAAAATTACATTTAATTATAAGAAGAAAAAAATGATCTCTTCTGGAAGCAAACAGCTTAGGAACACTGAAAATATCATACAAATGTAATACAACCCAATATTCATTCAATTATGGCTCAATCTGTATTGAACCAATTTAAATATTTATATAAGATTTTTTTTCTTCCTTCCTCTCTATCTAATTTCTTTCTAAGTCTCCCCCTATACCCCTAGTGGATTATCTGACTAACTCTATATCATAATTTGTGTATTATTTTGCCTTCATACAATTCTTTTATATACACACACACACACACACACACAAACATCTATATTACTAATTTCTTTTGAGTGACTTTTGAGAAGGCCCAATCACATTCCACTATGCTAGATATAATCAGTAGAAGGTCATCTAAGATGAATGGCAGGTATATATAGGTTGTAAAAGTGCTAACAATAATTTGAACACAAGAAATAACTTCATTTGATTTGGAAGGGATCCTAGAAGCCCCTATATCCAACCATTTTATTTTAACAGAAGACCTTTAATGGTCAAAGGGGTTAGATTACTTACACATCTAGAATCACTTATGTAGTGAATGAGGCTTGATTTGAAATCACATCTTCCTGACTTCAAATTCAGAATTCTATCCTTTAAAATATTAAGGAGTTCATGATTTAAAAAAATGAAGTGGGATAGTCATGCAGTGAGCCTGAACAATAAGCTAGGTAAGCACTGGTATTCATGAAATATTAAAATATTAAAAGAACTTGAAGAACTTAAATATGTGGGAGAGAAATTCCTTAGAGGATTTAATAGAAAGATATCAACAAAAATTATACAAGTTGAAAAAGCTGATGAGATCTCTGAATTATGATAAAAGATTGAAATATAAACATATAACTACATATGCCTTAAGTCCTTTAAAAAGCAACAATCCAGGGTGTTTTTCATTTGAGTAAATGAAACTCGGTGTTAATATAACTCCTTAGTTTTAGGTTTTAGCTTTAGATTTGTCTCAATTAGGAGGACAGGGGCCAAAGTCTCAGAAAAATGGATTTTATGTTTTCAAGGAAGGCAATATCATCTGGGATCCAAATTATGACTTGCTAAAGTTTTAGACATTCCTTTGGCCAGTGAATCTCATACATTCATGGTGGGCAAATTTTATGGGACTATTCCTAAAGGAATATGGCTTACCAAACCTGCTCTGGATCTGCACAATCCACCTGCTTCTTTGTAACTAGGATTCCCTGAGGAAAGATGCATTTTACCTATTTTCCCCCCATATAACATTTTAAGGCTCACCATAATTATAGATGAAAAAAATCATATACCTAGAAGAAATCTTGGATCGCCTCTAGTCTTTCTCAATCATTTTATATAGGTTAATTTGGCTGAAATAGAGGGCTTGTGTAGAGGATTTGTAAAAAAAATAAGTTACTAAAGATATTTTTAGATCAGGTTGAAGGGTGGGGCATCTTAAATGCAAGGCTAAATTACCCAATTATTGAAGATTGGTTTGAAAGAGGAAATGAAATGCTTAAAACTGTGTTTTAGGAAAATTAATCTTCTGACAAAAAAGTCCAATTAAAGGGTTATTGTAACAATATATACATAAGATAATAAGACATTTGATCTATGGTGATAGTGACAAGAATAGAAAGGACAGATCAAGATTTTTCATTTTTGTGTATGTGATGAATCCCTTTGGCAGTCTGGTGAAGTCTATGGACTTCTTCTCAGAATGTTTTTTTAATTTAGTTCTTTTCAACTAAACAAAATTTGATTTTCTCTGCCACCTCTCCTCCCCACCCCTGCCATAGAAAAACATACAAATAAACAAACCAAAATCTTTGAAAGAAATATGAATCATGAAGCAAAAATATTCTGACTTTGGGCATATCCAAAACTATGTGTCTCTTGCATATTTTGTTCATTGTCTTTCTGTCAGGAAGTGGGTAACATTCTTCTTCATTAGTTCTCTAGGCTGAAATGATTAGAATTAAATCTTTCAAAGTTGATAATTTTTATAATATTATTGTATAAATTATTTTTTGTTGTCTCATGGAGTCATTAACTTCTCATTGATCCATTCTAAATTTTAAGGAATCTGTTGCTCTATAACAAACTGTTAATTCTCCCTCTCTCAAGGAGCTCACATTCAAAATGGGGAGACAGCATGTAAATAAATTTGTATTTACAAGTTATACACAGAGTAAATAGAAGGGAATGTCAGAGGAAAGGGAATGAATAGGGATTGGAGGAAAGACTAGGAAATGTTTTTAATGCCTTTGAATAGTCCTTTTCCCACTATTCTATATAAACTGCAAAGGGGAATAATTATCTATCCTCTGATATCTAGATTCATACTTAATCTAACTTAATTGTCTTTGTGATAATACCACTAGATAGCATTCCACTAGAAAGCATATTTTGATATTTAACTTCACATTTTCACTCCTAAAGCCTGAAATTGCCATCAAAACTTAGGAATCTGGGTAAGAAGAGTCTTGTAGAAAAATTAAATAGCCTTTGAGTTTTCCTTCTTTCCTTCCTTCTTTTCTTCCTGATTTCCTTCCTTCCTTCCTTTCCCTCCTTCCTTCTTTCACTCTTTCCTTCCTTCCTTCCTTCTTTCCCTCCCTCCCTCCTTCGTTCCTTCCTTCCTTCCTTCCTTCCTTCCTCCCTCCTTCTTTCCCTCCCTCCCTCTGTTCTTTCCTTCTTTCTTCCTTCCCTCCTTCCCTCCCTCCCTCCCTTCCTTCTTTTTTTCTTCCTTCCTTGTGATTGTCTACTTCACTTATTCCAGATTCTTTATTCCTCCATATTCTGATCCTTCTTCATCTAACTACCTCTGAAATAAGTTCTTTCTGTTCCAAACAGGAAAAAGTGTATTCTTTGCACAGATCATCTTGTTCCTTCCTCCATATCTTTGCCCATGTTATGAGTATCCTTCTTCTCCTATCTACTTAACCAAGACCTATTCATAGGAACATTGGAATTGCCATGCTGGATCAGAACCATCATCTATCTAATCTACCATTCTTTTGACAATAGAAGCCTTGAAGTACATGTCATTATGAGGGTATGATTGTTTTTTCTTGTGTCAACATTTACAGTAAAGTATATTCTAAATTCCCTTAGTAGTCATATGTCTGGCATTTATTAATTGAGTCACACACTTTTGGAAGCCATTTATATTTGCAGGCTTCTGACCTTATTCAGATAATGATGTCAGGGACCTTAACAATATATCTTTAACTTGAGCTGATAGGATGAAATGAAATGAGAAAGCATTTCAGGTGAGGAAACAATATATATACAAAATATACACAAAAAACAGTGAAATTTGCTGGAGACAAGCTTCCCCCACCACAGTATTGTGTTATGTTCCAATTAGAATTTCCCAGGGGAAGGGAGCACATCCCATGAATCCATCCTCATTAAAGAATTCATCCTTATCCTGATCAATAATGCTGAAACCTGTTGACATTACTGAATAATTGACCTCATGTATATACTAGGTGTGATATGAAGTTTAAAAAGTCTTTACCTTTCAATTGGTTAGTGCTTATTGAGCTCCAAAAATGACAGATTCTCTGTTGATAATAGAATTATGTATATTTTCTTCTTCTTAATCTCATTATTTAGAGACAGATAAAACACATTGTCTTTATGAAAATAGAAAACTAAACTTTATTGTGTGAGAGGAAGATGTATTTTGGCTTAGATATTATTAGTTTGTAATGTTTGTTTTCTGATAATCCAAGATAAATTTAGGAAACCTTTGGAATACCTATTATCTAGGAAGCTGCTGATTACATTTATTTGAAAAATTTAATGCCCTTTAGTGTTTTTGACTTTCTTGGCTATTGTTGTTGGGAAATGAAAAGGAAAACGGTCACTTTTTCTAAGCAGAAGCATTGGAGGAAAAAATGTCATTAGAAAGCAAAAGACTTTTTATAGCTGAGACCTTGTGCTGGAGAGGATAGGGTGATATTACCCATGAATGTGTTAAATTAATTTTCACTTACAGGGTAACCCATAATTCTCATGGGCTTTGGATGGACTTAATGTTTTCCTGTCTTCTAATGGACAGTAATTGAGAAGGATCCATCATCTAAATTATACCTCAGTTCAGGACATCACTTAGAAAAATGGGACTATAAAATGGAATCTCCATGGGAAAGAATCAATCTGTAGGAACAAGTGAGTTTCAAGATGAGACTCATCCAACTTTTGTCTTCTATGGAGTATATAAAGCTGTTTGGGGAATTTGGAGAAAGATTACATTCCAAGTAGATTTATGTTCCCTTATTTCTTTCCTGTGTTTTCTGAGCATTTGTTTTTTTACACATGATCTACAATACTTATCAAATTCTACCTTACATTTTGTGCACATCATAACTCACCTACTAGATTGTAAGCTTCTTGAGGGCAGGTTCTAGGTGTTCTTCATCTCTATACCACTCCTCACTACAGTGCCAAATAGTGTTGTGATCAGCAAGTGTTCAATAGATATTTGTTGAATTGATCACAGATCATGAAAAAAGATAATGAAATCTGAGAGCTCAAGTGGACTTTGAAGGTTATCTAATGTATAAACTTTCATAACTTCTTCAGACAGATGGTCACTTAGTCTCTGTAGAATCCCTGGAATGGAGAACTGAATATCTCATGAGTCAGACTTTTTTGTATGGTTTTATACTTTGTGTTCCATTTATTTGGATAGTTTGGAAGTCATCTCTATATTGAATTCTGTCTCTCAGCAAAATCTTAAATTTGTCTTCTGACGTTAAGCAAAATAAGTTATATCCATTCAACATGCTATTATACATCTTCAAGGGTTCTCTTATCCAGACTAAGTAGCTTCTGCTCATTCTACCAAAACTTTGATGTTGTGATTTTACCATTCTGGTCATTCTACTCTAATTTGTCAATGTCCTCATCACAATATGTTTTCTAGAACTGAATGTAATGTTCTGGTTGTGATCTAATAAGGATAAGGTGCTATTAGGAATATGATCTCCATAGTGCTGGACCCTAAAGCTTCATTGATGGATCAAAAATTGTATTACTTTTAAAATTTCCATAGTTGACTTGGTTCATGGGAAACATCTTGTTGAAGGGAGTCATTTAAGCCTCTATTATGCTCTTTCAAATAATTTTTAAAAACTAACAGACAACTACAGTGGGATCTTGTATGCTTTATACCTCTCTGCCAAAAGTGTAATGGTGAAAATGTGGTCTCCTATTGAGAAAATCATTTGTGAAAGCCTATTTCATATTTTTATTAAGGATATATTTGGTATGTATGTATATATGGATTATCTTCATAGAGATTTTATAGAGATGAGAAACTTGGTACATCAGTTTGTAGTTACCATTTTTCTCCTAATTGCCTTTCTTTGGTACTATGTGTTCCATTTATTTGGTTTATTTCTCACTTAGACATATCTAGACCATACTTAAATCTTATTTGGATGAGCTGTGTCTGGGCCTGGGGAATTAATCTAATCTCTGGATTATTTCGTCTATGATATTAAAAGTCTTCTGCTTTTTCCTTCCTTAAATTACTTCAGTGAGAATTGCCTCCTACTGAAATTTTTTAGAACACCTTTAAAAGAATCAAATTCTTGATGGTTTAAGCCAGTTATTTTTCTACCAAGGTGAGAACCACCTTCGCCTTTTTGCATTTTACTGCCCTAATCACATTCCAGTGAAATCAGTACAATAACATAGTAATTATTAATAGTGCCATGACCTTTTAACATTTTTTATAAGTAACATAGATGGCATCATTATCAAATCTATAAATGATTCAGAACTACACAAGATACCTAACCCTCTGAAACATTCAATATCCAAAAGCATTTTCATAGGATAGAAGCTTGGGTCTTATCCAATAAGATGAAATTTAATAGGCCACAAAGCTACGCAGCCCAGCGAGTAAATAGCGAGTAAATCTACACATCCATGTGATATGTTCTATATTGTGACTGGCCAGGGCATCATGTATGTGTTATAGAAGCATATCTTCTAGGAAAAATAAAATGCTAATTCTATTAGATTATGCCCTAATTAGACAACATATGATACACCATGTTCTGGTCATCTCAATTTAGGAAGGCTTGATAAATTGGAAAACAGAATAATGAAGGGCCTTAAGTCCATACTATATGAGGATTGGTTGAAAATAAGAATATTAACTGAGTGAAAAGAAGATTTGTCAGGGACATGATAGCTGTCTTAAATACTTGAAAATCTGTCACATGGAAGACAAATTAGATTTGCTGTGTTTGGTCCCTGAGGGCAGAATTCAGCAAAAGGTAGATGTTATAAAGAAACAAATTTGAGCTTGATGTAAGGAAGGACTTCCTAACAATGAGATCTTTTCTGAAGTGGAATAGGCTACCATTGAGGTAGCAGGTTTCCCTCACTGCAGGTCTTTTTGGTGTGTTATAGTGACTATTCCTTTTCGAATATAAGTGGATTAAATAGTGACTGAAATCTCTCCCACCTTTCAAATTCTCTGGTTTTGTGATGTATTTTAAACAGACCAGACTGTTAAACAGTTCATATAGGTTTGAGAATCTAACAAAAAAAAGGGAGCCTCTAGGATGGATACATTTATGTGTATAGTTGGTAGAAAGACAGGGGTGACTCTTGCAGTTTCCTTTGAGGTTCAGTGTAAATTTATGTTACTGCATTCAAATATAATCCCATCAGCAGGTGAATCCTTTGGAATTGGTAATTATTTCTCAGGAAATTGTAAGATGAGGGTAACATTGACTGCTCTGTAATAGCAATTTTCCTTTCTTACCCCCAAAGTGTCTGTAAGCCACAAATCCCTGGTCAGTCCATACAATGAGAGATCTGAATCAATGTCTTTTTAAGCTGCATGGCCAGAACTGTTTCCTGGTCCTCCTAAGCATGAGCTATTTTTGTTATATAGAAGTCAGTCTTCTACCATACTGTCCCTTGAAAGGACTCTCCTTACTATATATCTCATACCTTTTTTTGCCTTGTTCCCTATATCCAGATTGTAGCGATTGGTTATATTCTATTGTTTTCTACTGGTTTACATGCTGCTTTATAGAATTTATTTTTTAAGGGGCAGCAAGAGAGTACAGTAGATAGAGTGTTGGACCTAGATTCAGGAAAACTCATTTTCATGAGTTCAGATTTGGCATCAGATTCTCATTAGCTGTGTGATTCTAGACAAGTCACTTACATCTGTTTGCCTCAGTTCCTTATTTGTAAAATAAGTTGGAAAAGCCAATGGCACTTCAGTATCTTTTTTCCAAGAGCATGGAATCATGAAGAGTTGGACATGACTGAAAAATGACTGGATGACAGCAACATAATTTATTCTTTAACTTTATTTCACATCTCCATTCCCTATTAGATTAGAAGCACCTTGAGAATAGGAATACCCTGTCTTCTCTTTTGGTATTTCTCCCTATCCACTCTAATGCTGTGTAGAAAGATTGTATCCAATAAATATTAAAATGAAAACCCTTTCTATTCAGGTCATTGCAAACACATTATACCACTTACATATTTCAGGTTCAGAATTCTAAGACATTTAGTAATTTTGTGGTTGATAGCATCATATTTCTATAAAGGCACTGATGTCATGGCTTCTTGTGTTTAATTTTAATTTTTTATTGTTTTGCAGCAACTCTGACATTGTCTAGTGTTATTATTCTGGCTGCTTAAGTATGTATCCTCACATCCCATGATATCACAACTCATTAATCAGGCAACAGGCTAGTTCAAATGAGATCACAATGTGGGATAATGCCAGTGTTCCTGGAGTCTGATTCACCAGGTGATTTTTTTCCCCCATGTGGTCCCAAAAGAATAAATAGGAACAAGATCTGATAACTCAGTCTTGAACAAGCTATTTAATCTCTCTGCTCTTCAATTTCCTTTTCTTTAAAATAAGGGTGGTTGATTCCAAAAATCCCTGTTAGTTCTAAAAAATGTAAACCCATAAACTGTGGGATAAGCTTAAAATATAATGTGTGGCATTATATGTGGCCATAGATTCATAGATTTGGAGCTGGAAGGGGTCTTGGATATAAGTCCAATTGCTTTATATTGTAGATGAGGAAGTTGAGGCAAAGTGACTTTTATGAAGCTAAATGGCAAGATACCATATGCATCAAGATAGGAATAGTGGAGTTAAATTTTGAGCTTGGGTCCTCCAACCTTAAATCCTGTGTTTTCTCCCTCTGGTTCCATCCTAAATAGACTTTGTGGAAAGGCAAGAGCTAAAGGGATAGCAAAGGAGTGATATTTTGTAGTCAGTTTCTATTCTAATAACAAGCAGACATAGAAAAGTAGTACTAACAGGAATTACTTTTTTACTTTTCATAAAAAGGCTCCAGGATTTTTATCCCCTTTAAAAATGCAATATATGTTCAATTTATATTTAGTATATATATTCAATTTCAATTCAACTTAATGCAGCAAATTATCTTGGACTTGGAAGCAAGAAGACATGGATTATTCTGTCTCAGAAACTTGGACAAAGCACTTATCTTTTCTGAAGCTCAATTTCTTTATCTGCAAAATGGGGGTAGCAGTATCATCTGTTTCATAATGTTGTTGTAGGAATTAAATGAGATAATGCATGTAAATGCCTTGCAAATTTAAAAACTTAATATAAATATAAATTTCAGTTGTTATTAATAATGATAATAATGTGTAATAATAATAAGAAAGATAGAAAATGTAGATAAGGCTCAGTCTTTTCTCTTGGGAGTTTTTGATATACTGGTAATTTAAGTGCATTGTTTATATCACCCTATTTGCATAAATTTGCAAGCAATGGATCAGGGGAACCAATTTTAGGCATAACATACTTTATAATCAAGAATCAGAGATCTTGTTGGTGTTGGTTTTTCCTCTTCTGAGGCAAATAGCAGCTTTTCACTGCTTTAATAAATTATCTTCACTGCTTTTCCACTTGGGATAACTTGCTAGAGCTTGCGTTCCACTGGTAAAGCCTTCAAGATCATAAGGTCACAGTACCAAAGTCAGACATTGGAACATGATGTTAGTCCTGGTAGAGAATGTTAAGTAGTGTAGAATGGATTTTGTTTCAGTTCAATTGTATTTAGATTTTATATTTAGATAGGATAGGCAAGAAATATGTAAGACTCGTGTCAACTTGATCAAGGCTTGAAGAAGTAGAGACAGATACTTAGAGATCTGGCTATGAAGAATTTTTCCTCCACCTCTTTTTCTATTATTGTTTCTGTTACGTCACCACCTTTACCCCTTTGCTTATTTTATTTTTTCACTTTGAAGTGTGGTCCTGGAAGGAATCTTCAACATGGGGGAATTGGGAGGAAAGGGAGCTATCATTTAGGAGATCTTGACATTGAAGCAACTGTCAGACCACCTTGTCAACTGACTGGATAAAGAATCAAAAATTTTTCTATCCAATAGAAATTATCCTCTGAAAAGGACAGCAACAGCATATTTCAATCAGCCATTCAATAAATATTTATTTATCACAAACTATTTGTCCAGAAATATTAGGGAATGTAGAAAAGTATAAGATATGGCTCCTGTCTTCAAGGATTGTTCAAGTTCAGGTGCAGAAACAAGAGTAGTGTGCATCAAACAATTAGAGAAAAGTGCCACTTTTAGGGCACTTAATCAAAATGCAATAGGAATTCAGAGAAGGGAAATGTCTATTCATTGTGGGTAGGCATCCATATTCCCAATGTAGAATGCCATATTAAGGCCTGCAATTGTGGCTTTTAGAACAGAGGTTTCTAAGAAGATTATTTAGATAATTACTTTTGACAGTAAAATTTGAGAGTGGAGCAACTACTAGGGCCAGGAAGATAAGGTTTTAAATTCAGTCTCTGTTTCTTGCGACTTTTGTGATGATAGGGTGTAGTCACTTACTTTCTTGAGATTTAGTTACTTATCTGTAAAATAAGAAGCAGTGGGACCAGATGGCCTTTAAGGTCCCATCTAGTTCTAGGTCTATGATCCTATAATATGTTCTTTCAGAAGTTGAATTTTGAGTAGAGTTAGATCTAATTAACTTGCTTTCCATATATAGTTCTCTCACTGTAACATGGAATTATGGAAATTTAATAATGATGATTTAACTGTTTTTATGTAGTGATAATGATGATGGAAAGAAAAGCTATGTTAATTTAAGATATTGTTATAGATTTCAATAATGGAGTATACAGTTCTTAACTAATTTTTTTCCAGCAAAAATAGTATTGACAGAAGCAAAATAATCAGAACAGGTATAATAGGAATGGTAGAAAAATGGAGTGAGGATACCAAATTGAGAAAACTAACTATCTCTTAAATATATCTTTTCAATATATTATCAGCCTTCTGTGATCTACTCCATCAATTCAAATCTTTCCTATCATTTAAAGTGCTGTTTAGCTCCTCCTTAGAGGATACCATGATCATTTGAACTCATAGTTAAGTATTTCTTTTCTATAATCCTATAGCCCTCATTAATAATACTTCCCATTCTGAAATATTACTAAATATTTATTGGGTACTATTGAGGACTATTTCTAGGTGCTGCCATAAAATCAGCATTTTTATGGGACCTTGGATGGCTAAAAAGTAGTATAAGAAATGGGCTCTACTCTCATGAAGCTAACAACTGGTTGGAGGGACACATTCATGTGACATATTAATTAACAATTCTGGAGCTAAATTGTAATATGATACATAAAAGAGATGTCATTTGGCAGGAGATGATTAAGTACCAATCAGGGGATGCAGATAGCAACTGCTATGAGTTCAGAGGAAGAGAAACCTTTTCTGTTTTGTATTATTAAATACTTCACATTCCTATTTCTTATTTAAATCATATTAAATTCCAGTGGGCTGGACAGCTTGCATTCTCCCAAAATGCCTAGAAATGTGGCCACTCTGCATTCTCTAAATGCATAAATGAGTGAATTTGCTAGAGGAAACCAAGAATGAAAATTCATTTAAAAATTTTAAATAGAACAACTGGTTAATATTTGCCTTCCCCATTTAGTAGTATGTCTGCATTTATTTTGTTTTATTTTTGCTGAGGCAATTGGGGTTAAGTGACTTGCTCAGGGTCTCATAGCCAGAATATGTTAAATATCTGAGGCCGTATTTGAACTCAGGTACTCCTGACTTCAGGACTGGTATTCTATCCATTGTGCCACCTAGCTGCCTCCCATTTGGTATTTAGTAAACCAAGTCAACAAGCATCTATTTAGCTCCACCTGTGTATAAGACATTGTGCAAAACCCGCAGATACAAAGAAAGTTTCCTCTTTCCCCCAAAAACCCCTCAACCCAACAAACCAAAAACTCAGTCCCTGCTCTAATTTTCTAATGGATGAGATGTCATATAAACAAATTATTGTATAGATTATCTTAGTGGAGAGACATGAGAATTGAGGGAAATTGGAAAAGGTTTCTTGCAGAATGAGATTTTAGTTGAGAATCTAAGGAAGCCAAAGAAGCCAGAGATGAGGAGGGGGAGCATTGGGCATGAAGAATAGCAAATGGAGCCAGTGTCACTGGCTCCTAAAGAATGTGGGAGGGAGTAAGATTTGGTTTAATGTTGTATCTTCTACTTTTGTTGAGGATCAGCATGAAAACTCGAGGCAGGAAGTATTTCCATATCTTTGATAAAAGCATGAAAACTCACTTTGTCACTCAATATTATTTATATAAAAAACAAATTCTTGCTTGATTTTAGTTCTAAGGAATGGAATGTTTTTTGTTTATGTTGTCTGAAAATGAAAATGGCATAAATCTAATATGTTTTCTTCCTTTCCTGAGTTCCCAGAAAATTTAGAACCAAATTTGATTTCAACATGTTTCAATGAAAGGTGGGTGCCCAAGTACATTTGCTCCCTATTCTTTCTTGAAATAGATTTTATCCTATCATCAAATATCTCATATTTCATCATATTTTCATCTATAAATGAGACATATCCAAATCCCTTCACGAGCAGACTAATGGAAGGCAATAATCAGTTCTTTGACAGAGTCGACAAACACCGTTTTGATATGTTAACCATTCTTAATAAGAACACCAGCCATCAGCTAAATGAATAAGCCATCAGGAGAGAACAGAACTGTCAACACTAGCACAATCTATTCAGTTTTATCCAGTCATTAGCCACTTAAAATATAATGACTATTTTGAGTGTTAGGCAAGCCCTGAGGATCATTGGTAATGTTTTCCCCCCAGATAAAGATCTTTCTGTCTCTCCCTGTTTTAATAAACAATATTATTTAAACATTTTGGTCATGTATACTTATTGTGTATCTAATTTATATTTTAATGTACTTAACATCTACTGGTCATCCTGCCATCTGGGGGAGGGGGTGGGGGGTAAGAGGTGAAAAAAATGGAACAAGAGGTTTGGCAATTGTTAATGCTGTAAAGTTACCCATGCATATATCCTGTAAATAAAAGGCTATTAAATAAAAAAAAAATAATTGAATGAGAAATTGGAAAAAAAAACAATATTATTTAAAAGGATTACTGTTTTCTCAAATATACTTTTATTGTATCCAGGTGCTATAATTTCTTCTAATAGAGTATTTTATTCAATTTTATATTGTAAATCACTGGAAAATATGATTTACTCAAAAGGTCTTGATTTTTTAGCCAAAAAAAAAAATGCTGTAAATGCCAAGAGAGGAGGAACCATACCTTCCATTTTTTTTTTGGTGTCCCTGACAGTGCCCAGAACTTAAATATAAATATAAATACTTTCATTTAGTGAAAGATACCTGTAATTACCTGAATTATATATATCTATGATGACATAAATTTGTTTTTAACCTAAGTTATAGTAGGCTGCCTTCAAGGGAATATGATTTTAGTATCCCTCATTCTTTTTTGTTCCTATCATGGAGATCTGTGAACTATTAGGACACATTAACTGTTAATGTCATTTGGGACTTGGATGTTCAGAGTTCTAATAGATGTGTGTTTTTCTGGGTGTGAGACTGTATTATAACCAAAGAAATTATAGTTTAGCAAGCATTCTATTACACAGTTATTTGGACTGGTTCAGGTATTCTGAAGAGCAATAAGGAAAGATGCAGCTGAAATCATGAAACTGACCATATCTTTCTCCTTGGTGATTCCAGTGTTATTATTTTGTTCATAATACATCATAAAAAGGTTAAAAAAAGACTGAAGATGCATAATTAATATAAGTACACTATGATGTGTATCAAAGTATTGTAAACAAATGCTTTGGGAGTTCAAAACAGAGATGGTTAGAATTGACATTATTTAGGCAACAGAAGCAGTAGATAGATATATTGACAAAAACTGATGCTTATACATATCATGAATTAATGCCTTATATGCATAATGAAAGCCTGATATCTGTTTGAGCAATTCAAGTTTTGACTTTGTAGCTAAAACTGAGCATCAAGAGAGCAGGAATGCATGGTTCATGCACAGCAGGGATATATTCTTCTTCCTATTACCTTGTTACAAGGTGCCCCTTGCTATCTACCCATTTTCGTAGGAAGCAGACTAAAATCAGAAATTAATTTCAATTTAATGACAACAGCATGTGTGACATGATACATGAAAATTAATTTGGTTAAATGTTTATGTATTGTTGTATAATTAACCATTATGAGTAATTTTCTAATATTACCTTTGCAGTCAAAGATTTATCTTTCTCCTTCTCTTCCTCCATCATCTTTATCATTATCAACCTTCTCTTTCTTCTTTTCCTCTTCCTTCTTCTACTACTTTGCCCTTCCTCTTTCTTTTTTCCCTTTACCTTCTACTCCTTCATTTTTCTTATTCCTATCATTTCATCACTGTGGGGAACTCCTTGTTGTAAAAACTCCGCTAAGGCACATCAGCAATTTATCTGTCACTTCTAATTTCAGAGCCTTGGCAATCAAATGAAAAGTTTATGATTTGTCTAAGATAATACAGCTAATATGTGTCAGAAGAAGGAAGTCCTCTGACTCCAGGCCACTGTTATTTGCCCCATTGTCATTCTACCTATAAGTATTTCAAAATTTTCAAAATGCTTGATTTTTTATGCCACAATTTTCATTTCTCCTCTCTTCATTAAAATATTATAAAATCTGCTTTTAGGAGAGAAAGTACTGTATATAACACCTATAATAATACTGTTGTGATGGAAGGTTGATTAGAGGCAGTAAGTGGTGCATTACATAGATTTCTGGATTTGAAGTTATTAAGAATTGAGTTTAAATCTGGCCTTGAATACTTACTGAGAGCAGGTCAGTCACTTAATCTATTTTTTATGCTTTAATTTCCTCATCTGTAAAATGGGACTAAGAAAAGCACCTACCTTCCAGGACAGTAAAAATAAATTGAGATAGCCTTTGTTAAGCATTTGCAAACCTTAAAGCACTATGTAAATGCTAGCTATTATTATTTTGAGATGGTTTTAGAGAGCTTTTGATGAGCCAGAGTTGGTACTATGTCATAGCTTCTCTAGTTACTTTGTCTATCAGCCTTCTCTGCACATATTTGTTATGTATGTAGTTCTCTTGACAATTCTGGTGAAGGAGCCTTTCTGAAAAGTCACAGTAAAGACAACACTATGTTTGTTTCCTGCTGTGTCTCTATTTGCATGTTAATGACAGATTAGTGCCATCTTTCCCAGTGTCCTTACCCAAGAGACTCCCGATTATGTATTGTTATGGATTAGTTCCTCTTCATTTAACATTTAAATAGATATTTTCAAATTGTTGCAAAATTATAATGGTATATTTGCTCAAGGCACTTAATTCTGATATTAGCAGAATCCTTTAATTCTATTAATTATATGTGTTGTATTTGGAAAAATTTTAAGGGTTGTAATACCAATCCACAGTTGGGTCTGATTCACAAAATTGTATGCAGGAAAAAATATTCAGAGTAATAACAGAAAAAAAAATGTCAGTACCTAAAGGAATAGGAAAATAGCAGACTTTTGGGATTCATATCCATAAGTTGTTGTTCTATTGATCCATCTTGAAATTTCCATAGTTATTTAAAAAATAAGGGAAAAATAGTTTTTGAGACAGAATCTTACAGACTATTATTACCTTTTTCCAAAAGCAGACTGAAAGAATATCAATAATTACTGACCCATATGCTATTTTCCCATCTTTCAAAATATTTAAGAGTATAGTCCATGTATAAAGGTTAGAGAAGGAAACAAATTGGGTTCCACAAATGACACTCTAGAGCAGGTAACATCTTTTCAGTCACAGGATTGATAAAAACATGTAGATAGTGCAATATCATATATTCACTATATGAATTTCTCTTCTGCTTTAATATTAAGAATAAATACTTCATCTGGAATTTACATCTTGTAAAATGCTGAAGGAGGTAATGTAATTTTTTCATGAGGGGAGAAAGGTATTATAAACTAAAATTGTATATTTTAATATTCATTCAGTGACCATTTGTCAAGACCCTCATATGTGGGAATACATTTTGCTAGACCCTTAGAGAGATATAAATATGGGGAAACAAGATAAAATATAACTTGCCTTCATAGAGTTTAAAATCTAAAAGCATTATACTATCATAACTCATTTATTGATATGTTCAGCTTTACATTCCTCAGAAATCTCTCACAGTTATCTTTCTGTGACTTTCTTCACCACAAAAGGACTACTTCACTATCTGTAATCTCATTTCTTTTCTCACCACTCTGAAACTGACCCTTCTAAGATCACCTTTCATCTCTTCAATGACAAATCAAGTATGCTGTTATTCTTTCCAGCCTTGGGTCCCCATTTGATTTTGTTGACCACCATACCTCAGCCCCATTCATTCCCTTCTTGAAATTCTCTTTCATTACATTATGCTATTTTGCTTTTTTGGCAGTTATTTCAGTCTCCTCTACTGGTTTTTCTCTCCCTGGCCCTACATCTACATAATTCACAATATTCAGTTTTTAGTTCTATACTCTTCTTCTTTTTTTTTTTTTATTCTTCTTTCCTTTGACAACAAACATATCTACTCCTACAACTTCAATTGTTATGTTTCTATTGTATCTATCAGTTATGCTGCACTCTAATTACATAAACTGTTCAAATGCTTTTCCAGGCATACCAGTCTGAACTTGCATGCTTTTTCCATATAGTTGCTCATTGGCAACATATGGTAGTCTATTAATGCCTACTACATGAATCTCTATGAACTTTGGGTGGTCTTCAATTTGAACTCTTCAGAGACTAGTATTCAGTAACTTACCACTATACATGATCACTTGAAAAATATTATTATTTTTTTTTAAATTAGGCTTTATTTTAGGCACAAGCTTAAAGTTTCCTTAAAAGAACTTCATTTCCCCCAAACCACCCTACTTGACTTTTTCCTCTTTTTCAGTGTCTATCCAAAGAATATATTGAAGATGGAAGAAGAATTTATAGATTATCCTTCTAATTATGTATGATACTCAATAGGCAGTTTTCATCCATATAGTTTTTCCTATATGGTTGGTTGTCAAACTTTCTCAAGCAATTATTATTTGACTAAAAAAATTAATCTGTAAAACGAATCTGCTTGAAAGACACAGTAAAGTGTCCTTCATGGATATGTAAAAATATGCAAGAGTTTAAAAATATATAACTATGTTTATAAATTGTTGATTAGCAATATCAAATGATGCATGAAACAGGGAGAAACTTTGCCACTATCAGAAAGGACATCTAATATAGAGTCCAAATGGAATAGGGATTCCTTATAACTATAATGTCTTTTAGATGTCCCTATTTATGGATGAATGTGCTTATTATCTCCAATCCTACAACACTCTAAGGCCTCAATAAGAATAATAATTGCTTGAGAAAGTTTCACTGATAAATTGAAATATTGATAAAATTGATAAAATCTATATAATCAAGAAATAGTTTTGATGATAGTTACATTATTTACCAGACAAATAGTAAGGAAACATGTTCAAGAATGCTTAGAGACTATAGAACCATTTTGATGGTTCAGTTTGCTCTACTCCCTAAGAACGAATCGGGGTGCAGACTCAGGATCACTCTCTTATTTCTGTGCTCTTCTGCTCCTTTTTGTTATCAGGGACCCTAGCTAGCTCTTTTACTTATCTGACATGGCAAAATACATCAGTTTAAGGTGAGATGACTTGCTTTCTACTTTGAATATTAAATATGTGCATATATATTTTGTAATATACACACATACATATAGACATAATATATATCTAGAATCATAACATTTTAATGGTAGAAAGGACTTAAGAATTGGACTTTACAATTCTGCCTCTCATTGGTCAGGTAACTTAAGTTGTATTTCTCCATGTATAGATTTCTATAAATATACTTTGCACAAGACATTATGTTATGGTGGATAGAAAGTTGGCTTTAGAATCAGAAAAATCTAATTTAAGTCTTGCCTCTGACATAATGGCTATATACCCATACACAAATTCCTTAAATTCTTAGTGTCCTGATCAAGAGTAAGAGTTATAAATAAGTTGCCATCTTGCATTAGATGGAGGTGGAATGGGGGTAGTGAGATGAGTTTACACATTGGGAGCTGATTATCAATCAGATCACAGGATGGATGAGAGGCAGGAGAGTTCCACAGGGCAGAATAACTTTTTTTAAGGGCTCTTTAAGGAGGAGTTCTTCCCAGATCAGTGGCCAATCATATTTTCACACATTCTTCTCCTGTTGCAGTGAAAGAGATAATGGGATTGCTTCATCAGCCTAAAAAACCCTAGTCACTAAATGATCATTTATTCCATAGAAAGTATTCAGTAGAGTTCAGCTGAGTTTAGTGTGTGATCTATGAGGCACCTAGGTGATACAGCAGATGTAGTGCCATGTCTGGAGTCAAAGAGACTCATCAGTTTCCTCAGTTTAAATTTGGCCTTAGCTTGTGTGACTCTGGGCAAGTCATTTAATCCTGTTTGCCTTCATTTCCTCATCTATAAAATGAGTTGGAGAAGGAAATGGAAAAATATTCTAGTATTTCTGTCAAGAAAACCCCAAATGGGGTTATAAAGAGTTAGATATGACTGAAAATGACTGAACAACCACCATCATACCATGGAATGTCTCTTTTTACATATCAAATAAAGACCAGATTATCTATATGACTCTCCTACTCAAACAAGACTACCTATTGGTTCTATAAGAAAATGTTAGTTCTTCTTGTTAGTTTGTAAACCACTACACAAGCTGATCTCAATCTGTCTTTCCAGTTTTCTTGAATATTACTTCCTCTTCTACCCTCTCTGTTCCTTATACATGGTCCTTCATCTCCCAACTCTATGGTTTTGCAACAGTTATGCTATATGTTTGGAATGCACTTCTCAACTCTGCCTCATATATGATCTCTCTCTTTAAAGTGCAGCTCAAGTGAAGTCCTGTTTTATTCCCCAAACTGTTGGTGCTCTCTCTTCCAAATTATCTTGTATTAAACTACTTAATGTATATTTTTATTCATTATATATGTGAATGAATATGTATATATATTTAAGTATATATATATATATATATATATACATATACAAGTAAATGTCTGTATACATAGTACATATACATTTACTTGCCTGCCCTTAGAATATAAGCATCTTGTGAAGAAGGATGATTTCAATGATTTTATTTGTATTGCTTGCATTATGGCAGCTAACTGATGCAGAGGATAGAGCATTGGGCCTGGATTCACAGAATCCTGAATTAAAAAATAGTCTTAGACATTTGCTAACTGTGTGACCTTGAACAAGTCACTTAACCTTTGTCTCAGTTTCCTCAACTATAAGATGAGGATAATGATAGTACCCTCTCCCTTCCTTCCTTCCTTCCTTCCTTCCTTCCTTCCTTCCTTCCTTCCTTCCTTCCTTCCTTCCTTCCTTCCTTCCTTCCGATCCATTCAAGCAACAAAGAAAAAAGATGGGAAAGGATGAACCTGGAAAGCAATCTTTCACTCTGAATTGTTAGAGTTGATTTGATATCATCTACCTTCCCCCCATTTTATTGGCTGGATACTTGATTTCATGTTGTATACTCAGTGTTGTGAAACACACTGTTTTCAGTGCCTACAATATTCTAAGTAAGTGCGGTCCCAACCAGATTAAAATGTAATTGGAAAATGTTTAGTAAATTAAAAAAAAAACCCAATAAAACATAGATATGTTAATTTGTGTAAATCAAAATGCTGAGCAGGGATCTCTTTCTATTTGAGTTTGACACCACTGGTATAGAGAAATTCTTTTCACCTGGTTAGGTGAAATTTCTGGTTAGGAAATTCTTTTCACCAGTGCAACTATTCTACAATTCACAATTTCAGGCATTTGCTTGGTGCAATTGCATCATGATCCCAAAGTTATCATGGGCCAGAAACCAGACTTGAACTGAGATCTTGATTCTGAGGAAATCTCTGTCTTTGCCATGTGATGCTACCTTCCCACCTGCTTTTGGAATTTTAACTGTGTTATATGCATTATATTTCACAAATCACATTGCTCCACAAAACCTTAAAGTTTAGAATGAAATCTTTGCTGAAAAATTGCAGAATTTAGTTAATTCATGTATTGATCAGCACAAGATGTCACTATTGTGCTTGCTGTAGAGATAACAAACAGTCTTGTTGAAATGTGGATGCCTGAAATGTCTAGCCTCTGTGGGCACAGGGAAATAACCAGAAAATCTGTTCTTGGACATAAATCACAACACATTATTGAGAAACCTTAGGTGAGATAAATCAAAAGCTTTTTATTTTTCTTTCAATTGGGTTTTCAATCACTCTTTTTAGTCATGTAAAAAATATAGTCTATGTTGTATTTACAGTTTGATGGTAAGGAGATGTTTAACACCAATGTAAAAGATTAAAAACGACAAGTTATATGGCAAAGAGTGTGAAAAGGTGTTTATACTGACATGTAATATCTGAGTTGATCTACAACTCAATAATAGATGCCATAAATCTTCAGGTGATCCACATGATTCTGCCTTAGGTAAATTAATATGGTATGTCAAAATATTTAAAAACTCTGTGCTGTCCTTCACATATAAAGGTGATGGTGCTGACCTACCAGCTGTAGGATGAGCACTCTGGATTTTAGTTCCTCCACTAATACTAAAAGATTTGTGATATTTAATCCACCATCCCTTCATCAGATTCTCCCTCTATGTTTCCAATGTCAAACATTTAAAGAGAAAGTCGACCTTCACTCCATTTAATACTTTCCTTTTTCATTCTAAAAATGTTATCTGCTGGAACTGTAGTCAGGAATGGAAAAAGGGATGAAACTTACTCTGCTTGGTTTAAGAGAACAGCACTAGGAGCAATGGGCTGAAATGTTAAAGAGGCAGTTTTCCTTAATTCATACAACTATACTTTTAAATAAAGCACTATGCAAGACCCTGATTCAGATTCAAGGATCCCAGCATCATGGAGTTTATAGTTTAAAGCAGAGGTCGGCAAATTAAAGGCCAAACCTGGTCCCTGTTTTGTGACCTAAGAACAGGTTTTAAAAAAGAAAATTATTAAAGCTTTTTATTTACAAAACATATGTATGGGTAATTTTTTTTTTAACATTGACCTTGCAAAGCCTTCTGTTCCAAATTATCCTCTCCTTCTCCCCACCCCCTCCCCTAGATGGCAGATAGTCTAATACATGTTAAATATGTTAAAATATATGTTAAATCCAATATATGTTTACATATTTATACAGTTATCTTGCTGCACAAGAAAAATTGGATCAAGACAGGAGAAAAATACTGGGAAAGAAAACAAAATGCAATCAAACAACAATAGAAAGAGTGAGAATGCTATGTTGTGTTCCACACTCAGTTCCCATAGTCCTCTTTCTGGGTGTAGATGACTCTTCATCACTGAACAACTGGAACTAATTTGAATCATCTCATTGTTGAAGAGAGATATGCCCATCAGAATTGATCATTGTATAGTCATCTTGTTGCCATGTATATAATGATCTCCTGGTTCTGCTTATTTCACTTAGCATCAGTTCATGTTAAGTCTCTCCAGGCCTCTCTAAAGTCATCTGGCTGGTTGTTTCTTAGAGAACAATAATATTCAATAATATTCATATACCATAATTTATTCAGTCATTCTCCAATTGATGGACATCCACTCGATTTCTAGTTTCTTGCCACTACAAAAAGGGCTGTCACAAAGATTTTTGCACATGTGGGTCCCTTTCCCTCCTTTAAGATTACTTTGGGATATAAGCCCAGTAGAAACACTGCTGGGTCAAAGGATGTGCACAATTTGATATCTTTTTGCGTAGGGTTCCAAACTGCTCTCCAGAATGGTTAGATCTTTTCACAATTCCACCAACAATGTATCAGGGAAACAATGTTTCCCACATCCCCTCCAACATTCATCATTATCTTTTTCTCTCATCTTAGCCAATCTGACAGGTGTGTAGTGGTATCTCAGAGTTGTCTTAATTTGCATTTCTCTGATCAATAGTAATTTGGAGCACACTTTCATATGACTACTAATAGTTTCAATTGCTTCATCTGAAAATTGTCTGTTCATATCCTTTGACCATTTATCAATTGGAGAATGGCTTGAATTCTTATAAATGAGACAATTCTCTATATATTTTAGAAATGAGGCCTTTATCAGAATCTTTGAATGTAAAAATGTTTCCCCAGTTTATTGCTTTCCTTCTAATCTTGTCTGCATTAGTTTTGTTTGTACAAAAACTTTTAAACTTAATATAATCAAAATTATCTATTTTGTGATCAATAACAATCTCTAGTTCTTCTTTGGTCACAAATTCCTTCCTCCTCCACAGATCTGAGAGGTAAACTATCCTATATTCTTCTAAATTATTTATAATATCATTCTTTATGTCTAGATCATGAACCCATTTCGATCTTATGTGTATGGTGTGAGGTGTGGGTCAATGCCTAGTTTCTGCCATACTAGTTTCCAATTTTCCCAGCAGTTTTTGTCAAATAGTTAGTTCTTATCCCCAAAGCTGGGATCTTTGGGTTTGTCAAACACAAGTCATTGACTATTTTGTTCTGTGAATCTAATCTATTCCACTGATCAACTGCTCTGTTGCTATGAACAGTTTTTATGTTTTAAAAAGTCAATAAAACTATATTTTAAAATGAAAAAATCTTGTTCACATACAAAAATAGACCAGGAACTGGATTTGTCCCATGTGTGGTATGTTGCTGATCCCTGGTCTAGAGTTCAACTCAGTATAAAAAAGTCTTCCAAACAATTATGGCTTTCTAAACAAAAAAAAATGAGCTTTCTTTAAAATTAATGAATTCTGTTATCGCTAGTGATCATCAAGCACTAGCTTGATGGTGGCCACTTATTATCAAAGATATTGTAAGGGCTCATTAAGACTCAGGCAAGAGGTAAACTGTATGATTTTTAGAATTTTATTAAAGCTTTTTATTTATAAAACATAAATGTTGTGGTCCACACTCAGTTCCCATAGTCCTCTCTCTGGGTATAGATGACTCTCTTCATCATTGAACAATTAGAAGTAGTTTGAATCAACTGTTGGAAAGAGCCATGTCCATCAAAGTTGATCATTGTATAGTTTTGTTGTTGCCATGTATAATGATCTCTTGGTTCGGCTCATTTCACTTAGCATCACTTCATGTAAATCCCTCGAGGCCTCTCTGAAATCATCCTGCTGGTTGCTTCTTACAGAAAAATAATATTCCATAACATTCATATGCTATAATTTATTCAGCCATTCTCCAACTGAGGGGTATCCATTGAGTTTCCAGTTTCTTGCCACTACAAAAAGGGCTGCCACAAAGATTTTTACACATATGGGTTTCTTTCCCTCCTTTAAGATCACTTTGGGATATACGCCCAGTAGAAACACTACTGGGTCAAAGGGTGTGCGCAGTTTGATAAATTTTTGATCATAGTTCCAAACTGCTCTCCCCAATGGTTGGATTTGTTCATGAACTATATGATTTTTGACATCCCTTCTAGTTCTGAGAGTCAATGATTCTAATGAAATAAAAAAATCAGCAATTTTGAAATAATTTAAATAACTTTGTATTATATTTGCATATCATATTAAATTACTTCATAAACTAAGGTAAGGAAACTGAAATTTACTTGCCCAAGGTTAAAGACCTAGTAAGCATCTCAGGCAGGATTTCAGCTTAGGTTCATCACTCTATCCAATATACTGCTTTGTTGAATTGTGCAAAGGAAGCTATATATCAGGACCATTGATTTAGATATGAATTAATTCTCAATGTAGTATTGAAGGGATCTTTAAAGTATTGCTAAGGATCTGAGAAATAAACTGAAGATATTAGGAACAATATAAGATATTATATTGTTGCCAGTTGAAACCTAGTACTTGAAAGAGAAAAGCAGATCTGGGAAGTAAATAACTAGCTAAAAAAAAAGGTTTGGTGTTTGAAAACAAGCTTTGGATTTCTGTGCCACAATGTAAACTATAATATGATGGATTCTTGACTGGGGTGGAATAAATATACATTAGTGAATATTCATGATTTTATTTACCAAAATATTATAAAACTAATGAAACCTATACTTTTAATTGGAAAGGGATGGCAATGGGAATAAACCACTTATGTCTGTCTTACAAAGTTATATGCCATAGAGGTTAGAAAGCATAGTAAGAATAGCAATAGATATACTTAGAATTTCACAAGCCACAAAATCCAAGGAAGAAACTAGCAATGGAATCCATGCCAGCAGATGTCTATATATAAATGCACAAAGTATGAATAAAAATCTGGGTGAATTAAAGATCCAAATAAAAAGGAGGCAAATTTGATATCATAGGTATTGGTGTATTGATATCATAGTGTCTTGCTGGGAAATATACTTCTAGAAGTCTGTAGTGTATCACAAGGATACACAAGGAACAGAACAGATAAAGGGGTTAGGAGAAGTATACAATAGTATTATAAATTAGGGAGATATAATCATTTGAGGAAATCCCAGAACCAGAGTGGGAAAGCATGCCAGAGCATTGGGGTATAAATTGATGGATCATGGGAGTAGAATTAATAATGTCATTGAATATATTATAGACTAGGAACTGATAAACTTTGCTTTGTTGGCTGGCTGTTTGACCTTTTTTTGTTTGGCCTATTAAGAGTGGTTTTTATATTTTTAAGCAAAGTTTTATGATATTGAAAACTGCAGAAACATTTATGGTACATATATTTTGTAACTGAATCAGGCAGGAAGGCAAATATAGCATATATAGGTCACTAAAATAGTCCTTTTTATCTCAAGGCTTTCTGGGTTTCAATTTTAAATGCAATCCTTTGTATTTCTTTTTGTAAGTTCCTCTGTCAATGGCTACGGTACGTTTTTGCCTAGTCAGAGGTCCATTCAATGCAGTGAGATGAAGAGCAATCAAATAATCTATGTTGTAAGCATTTTCTAACTATGAAGCACTATATGTTACTTGGTAATCCATTATTATAATGGGCAGTGTGGTATAATGGAAAGCCTGCTGGCCTTAGAGTTAAGAGCACTTGAGTTGGAGTTTTGCTGCTGAAACTTACAAGCTATGTGGCCTTGGGCCAACAATTTAATTTTTTTGAGTTCCAGTTTCTTTATCTATAAAACGGAGATAATAACATATTGTTGTCCTCCTCACCATTTAATGCATAAAAATCTTATATCATTTTCAGACTCTATAAACGTGAATCATTTTTATTTTCCCTGGAAGCTCTGGAGAATTTTAAAGCCCAAGTTATTCTTCTCTTGCTCTGTGCCCTCAAAATCCTAAAGACTGATAATCAGCTAGGCTTTGATTATTAACTCAGACATGTACCACCTAGGTGTCAAGTCCAGGCTCTTTTAGCAAACCCAGTGGGGGAAATCCTATAGACTTTTGACAGCAATCATGGAAAATATTTTACCTCTTTCCACATCTTTTTTAGACTTTTTACCAGGAGTTTCTGGCTACCACGGAGTCTAGCTTCAGTGAAGCATTAGTTCTTGACATGGGCTTTGGTTTTTCAGCCATCTTTAGAAATGTCCATCTGACTCTTTAATATTTTTCATGTAGGTTATAAACAGTTGTTGCATATGAAGAATTATCAGCAGTGTCAGGAAGGGAAGGCTCTATAGGAAAAAGGGGACCAACTTCTTCTGTTCTTAAGAATTTTGGGGAAATAGGGAATGTACAGAAAATTCTAATCAAATGAATGATACATGCCCTGAAGCTATTCTATATAAAAGAAGCAGGAAGCAACTTGTTTTGTGGTTTTGTGTTTACCCAAATACCAGATCTGAAGACACTAAAAAGTAAACCAAGTTCATTGGTTTAACCCCAATTACCAGAAGCAGGCTTGGAATGAAGACATACAATTATGGCGGTCAAGCTTCTTTCAATTGTGAGGAGATTTCAGTGCCTTTCTTAAATCTTAGAGGAGCTCCTCAAGATTGTAATTTTAGTCATTTACTAGCATATTGGAAAGAGAGCTGTAGGTATTTGATCATTCATTTAACAAATCCTTATTGAGGATGTATTAGAACCTATAGAATACTAAGCTCAAAATGGGTGCATTTTGAGTTTAGTATCCTAAAAGGTACCTCAGGGGACACAAGAATGTCAGTAAGAAGTATTATTGCCCTTCAGGAATTTGCTATTGAGTTGGGGAGAAGACATATAGAAAGAAATCAAGGCAAGATATGATAAAATAATATTAAACAACTGGCATAGACAACGTGTTTAGAGGAAGGAGAGAAAAGTCATTCTTAACTGGGGTGGTTGGAGTAAGACCTTAGCTCATGCTTGAAGTTTGGATTATACTTGGAAATATTTAAGTATGTGAAAGAAGAGTTTGAGCAAAGTTGGAAATTCAAGATGTATTAAGAAGACAAGGAGCCAATAGGATGAGCTGAACTATAGTAATAAATAATTATGGAGTAGACATTGCAGAGGCTCTGGATTTATTCTGTTGAGACAGAAGGTTTCTTGAAGAAGGTCAGGTGATGGGATAGAATGTTAAAGGCAGAAAGAACCCAAGAAATTTATCTGTTTCAATTCTCTTATTTTGCAGATGAGGAAACTGAGTCCCAGAGAGATACAGAGAACTTCCCAAGCTCACATAACTAGTTAGTAGCAAAGTTAGGACTAGAACCCAGATTTCTCAGTGACCCTGGTAAGTAACCCAACTTCTGGGCACTCTAGGCAACTCTCAGACACTAATTTTCAGAGAAAATGCTGATTTGCATATGTAGAAGGAATCCCTTAACCAGGAACTTTCTGTGCCAATCACATTTTCAATTTCTATCCCTATCCCTCCTAAGAAATTGTAATGTCTTGAAAAATGCAACTTGGATACTGAGAATATTTGAAATAATCTGTATCAGTTTGGATGAAGGGACACCTAAAGAAGATTAAGAGAGAAATAATGGTATCTTCCAGTAGTTGGAGAATTGCCATGTGAAAGGAAGATTAATTCAATTCAGCAAGCATTTTTTGAGTACCTACAATGTATCAGGCACTATGGTTAAATTAGGGATTCAAAGACATCCCATCCCTGGAAAAACAATGTATACACAAATAAGTAGCTGCTTGGCCCCAAAGGGCCAAATTAGGAGAAAGCTATAGAAACTGGAAGGAAACAATTTTAGCTTAACATAGGAGCTTCCAAATATACAGGACTGTTACAAAGTGGGATCCTCTTCCTCCTCCTCCTTTTTCTCTCTTTCTCTTTTTCCTTCTCCTCTTCCCCCTCCTCCTTCATTTTTTAGCCTTTATATAATACTATAAGGTTTGCAAAGAGTTTTTCATGTTATCTCATTTCATCTTCAAAGCAACTATATAAGGTGGATGCTATTTTAATACATTTGTGGATGGGTAGATACAAATTGTGTCACTACTAAGATGCTTTTGGATATATATTGCATCTTTCCTTTAGAGTCCAAAGTCTCTTAATATAGATGTTTTCTATGTGTCTAACAGTTTGTGAGATTTTGAACAAGGAAGTATTATCCCCATTTTGCAGATGGGAAATCAAAGTTTTAGCAATTATTTTCTTAGATCACTTGATTTTTAGTCCAATATTATCTCCACTAGGTGATGCTGCTCTTACCTGCACCCATCTTCAATGTTTTGTGAATCTAAGGAATGCTTTTGATAAATTAACAGACCAAAGCAAAGGAAAAAAATATCAAGGTGTGTTGGAGCTTTGAATAAGACATTTGAGGAAGATTCATAGAATTCCCTGCTAATGAGGGGAATTCCAAGCATGCCCAGGAAACATCTTTCATAATGTTTGGTCTCATGTGAAGTTTTGTTTTCTTGCCAAAGTATTTTCTAGTGTGATGCCAGATCTCATGTAGTTAGTATACTATGTGGAAACTTTGATGGTTGATGAGTTCTTCTGATGAGAACACAAAAGTAGAGAAACCTCAATATGCCTGGTGAAGGTAAATAGACACACTACTCCATAATGGGATTAAAACATGGCTTGGTGAAAAAGTAACTTGGTAGGCACTGTATGACTTTGGAACAATTCACATGAAAGTCAGCAATCTGAAACCTATTACACCAATGAAAATATCTTTATTCTCCTAAATAAATCACAGGTGGAGCTTATCTGCCACAGTATCTCTTTTGAAGCTGAAAGCACTAAGGTCTCTTCATATTTTTGTAGATACCTAAATAATCTTCAGTCCTTTGGACCTGACACAGACAGAAACTATTATGTTCCTATTGCCTGTCACCTTCAGTTTAAAGAGGTGGTTGATTGGATGGTAATTTGGCAAGTCACTCCAAAAAGGGCAATAGTCTGATTACAGGCAGGTAGATAGGCAACAGGCATTTATTAAGGCTTATTATGTACTAGATAGTGAGGATACAAATGAAGCAAAAATAAATTCAGTTTCTACTCCAAAGGAGCTCATTTTCTAATGGGGGAATGCAGCATATGAAAAGAACTGAAAAGGGAGGTGAAGAAGGTACTTATTTAGAGGCATGGTAGTGAAGTCTGGGTAGTCAGAAGCCTAGGTGGAAAAGACAATAATAGGATATGGTTGACCTGGGTCCATTGCCTTAGAAGAAATTCACCAATGCAATAAAGAGACTGGTATGGTGGCTTCAGAATTGAGGGGGATTTCAGAGTGAGATGCTAACAGAGGCATGGTATCAAAATATGGTTTCAGAAGCATAGCTGAAAGGGGAATGAAGAGAGAAATTCATTGCTTTCCTCTACAAGGGTCTCCTCTCTAGGGAGTTTCTGGTGTGCACTCCCTCCAACTGACATGCAGAAAGAGTTTTCATTGATATAACAAATGTCAGCATGGTTATGTAAAGAGAGATGTTGACCCCATTATTCCCTGTAAATCTGGGAAGTGAGAGGTCCAGATAAGTTACAGATGTAAATGCTTCATGGTAGTTCATGAATTACTAGCAAAACACTTTACCAACTTCCTCTCTGATACAATATGACTATATTTCTTGAGAGAAGACATCATATATTTGTTATAGAAAGGTCAGAACTCAAGAGGTCTCTCCTATATAGGCCAAATACATGTTTATGTACTTCATACAAAGTATTTATAGTTTGTATTGCCCCCAAATTTATAAGTACTTAAAAAAAATAATATATTAGTTTAAGAGAAAAAAAAATATGCCAAGAAGTCCTAGGTACATAAGGAACAATTCATTATCAATTTAGTGATTTTTGAATAAGCTACTTGAAAGCACTGTTAACATTTATATTACCTTTGGATTATTTTGAAGCCTTTGACTAGATATTCCTCTAATATTAGCTATGGATTGCAAATATATAAAATAGATGCAAGCATAGTTAAATACTGCACATAGAAAACTGCTTTCCATTTAAAACATGACTCCAATAAAGTAATGTAAAAAATAATTGATATAATATATGACATCTTCTAGTGCAGGGGTTCTTAAACTTTTTGATCTCAGGATTCCTTTTCATTGTTAAAAATTATTGAGGATCTCAGAGAGTTTTTTTTTTCAGGGAGGTTATATCTATCAGTATTTCTCACAAAAGAAATTAAAAGTGACACAATTTAAAAATAGTCATTTTAAACTAACAATAATAAATCCATTATGTGTTAATAGGTATAGATTATATTTTAAAAATATTTTCCAAAACAAAAAAATTAACAGGAATGCATTTTTTACATATTATTTTGCAAATCTCTGAAAGATTAGCAAAAACATGTAATACATATAATCTAATTTAATCTCTAGAAGAGTTGCAAAAATATAACTGAATAGATGGATTTTCATACCTGCTTTTATATTCAATATGTTGCACATTGTTATTTTGTTTAAAGTATATGAAGAAAATCTGATCTCACATAGATATATACCAGGAAAAGGGAGGAGTATTTTAATAGACAAATAACATCTTAGTATTGTTATGAAAACAATTTTGACTTTGCAAAATCTCTGAAAGTCATTTCAGACCCCCAGAGTTCTTAGCCACATTTTAAAATGATTTCTCCTGGATTTTTTTCCCAGGTCAGTTGTTCTTCCAAGGAGATATTTCAAATGTTCTTCTATTTTTTTCATTCTTTTAATTTTGTTTGATTATTTTTTGATGTCTTATAGAATCATTAGTTCCACTTGCCCAATTCCATTTTTTAATTTATTTATTATGATTTTTTTTAAAGTGAGCTTTTGCACTTCTTTTTCCATTTGAAAAATTTTTTTCCAGTAAATTTTTGTGTATCTTTTTTCCTTTTGGAAATGCTTTTCAAGGCATTCTTCTCTTCACTAAATTTTTGTGTCTCTTTTACTATTTGGCCTATTCTGTTTTTTAAGTGTTATTTTCTTCAGGGTTTATATCTCTGTTTGTATGTGTATTCCTTTGCCAAGGTTTTAATTTTTTTAACTGATTTTTTCCAGCACTCTCATTTCTCTTCCCAATTTTTCTCTACCTCTCTTACTTTTAAAAATTCTTTTTGAGTTCCTCCATAGCCTGAGACCAATTAATATTTTTCTTTGAGATTTTGAATGCAAGAATTTTGGCTTTTTTGTCTTCTTCTGAGTGTATGTTATTTTCTTTGTCACCATAGTATTTTTCTATGGTCAGACTTTTTATTTCTGTTTGTTCATTTTCCAGCCTATTTCTTCACTTTTAACTCTGAACTAATATGGGTCTCTGTTTTTGGAGTGGAGAGGGCATTATCCCAAGCTTCAGGTTTTATGCAGTTGTTTTCAGAGATAATTCTGGGGACTTGTAAGTTTTCAGTTCTTCCAAGGTGGTATGAAATAGGAAGAGATGTGTTTGCTATACCTCTGAACTTGTGTCCTGCTTTGTGAGTGATCATATACACTCTTTTTAACACTGGAACTTGACCAGGGTTCCTGCTGCCCTATAACCCACAAATTCTGTTGTGTTAGTGTTCCTGATAGCACTGGGACTAAGACCCAGAACTGTAACCCAGATCCAAGGTTAGGCAATAACAACAGTAAAGGGACCCCTGTCTGTGGGCTGAGAGGTCTATAAATTGTCCTGGCTGGCATGGATTCAGTCATCCCTAAGTATGCTTCCATTTTCCTGTGCTGATCTGGTTTGCACTGATGTAGTCTGCGCCTCTCTCACTGTGGTGCAACAGACCTTTCCTGCAGATCTTCTAAATTGTCTTGGGCTGGAAAATTATTTCACTCGGTCTTTTTGTAGATTCTGCTGCAGTAGGATTTGTTTAGTCATTATTTAAAGGTATTTGGAAGGGTTTGGGAGAGAACTTAGGTGAGTCTCTGTCTTGATTCCACCATCTTGGCTCCACCTATCTATCATCAGCAACATTTTTAGTTAGAACTGCTATTCTAGGAAGACAATTTAATCCTGATAAGCCTACTCTTAAATCTATTCTCACTATTCTTGAAAAGAACTGAGAATGGCTTGCAACTTAATGTTACCCAAACACCTATTAATCACTTGTTATATATAGATAATATCAAATTACATGGCTTTATTAAAAAAATCACATTGAAGTTCATGTCTTGGAAACTTTCCTCAATTACATCAAAATTTGGACTTGGTGGGTGTGACATTATCAATGTGTGCCAAGGAGGATAGATTCTGGTGATTTTGAACTTGAATTCAGAGGTTAAATTGAATAAATGGATATTTAAAAATGCTCTTTCTTCAGACAACACGTTGAACATAAATTATCTGAGGAAGTTCTGTCTGTTTCTGTCAAGAAACTTACTGGCATCTTGAAATCAAAGCTTAATGGGAAAAATATATTAAAAGGAATTAAACTTTAACCAACAAGGAAAGTGATAAGGATTGAATCTGTGATTTCATTGACACCAGGAAACTCCCTCTACTAAGTCAGTTTAGCATCTTTTCTTAAATTTATAATCTTAGAGAGTTGCCTAAAAGCATGAGAAGGTAAGTGATGTGCTTAGGGTCATTATATTATGAAAGTGTTCTCCTTGTTCTCCTTGTTTTAAAGCATCTATCATATTTCCTCTTTCAAAACTACAACATGAGCCATAAAAGTTTTGGGAAATAGTGTAACAAAGGGACATGTAGTAATAATGCAACTCAGTGCCTATCACACTAAGGCAGTTATAGAAAGATGATTATTTCCTCAAATTACTTCCTCAAAAAGGAAGACGATTAATAGATGCACTCAGAATATGAGATAAGCAGGTCAGAAACCCACAGAAATATTTTCAGAATTGACCAAAATGACTTCATAGAAAAATCAATCAACAAACATTTAATAAAAAGTTTGCTATGTGTCAAATAGTCAGATAGGTGGCACAATGAATAAAGTTCCAAGCTTGGGGCCAGGAAGATTTATCTTCCTGAATTAAAATCTGGCCTTACATACTTACTAGCTATGTGATGCTGGACAAGTCACTTAGCCCTGTTTCTCTGTAAAATGGTCTCGAGAAAGAGATGGTAAAACACTCCAGAACCTTTGCCAAGAAAAGTCCAAATGAGATCATAAAAAGTTGGACATGGCAGAAATGGCTGAACAAAAATAGCAGCACAACATGGGCCAGATACTGTGATAAATGTAAGAGTAAAGACTATCATAACATTGGATTGGTTGTATGTTCACTGAATATGTTTTGCAACTGAATGGAACCTATGAAAAAATTAAGATCCCAAAGGGAATCAAAAGACCCTCCAAAGTTCACATCCTTATGAACTTGAGCAATAATAAATTGATGAAAAAGTATTGAACAAATGACTGAATTATATGGATTTATTTATGGCAATAGAAGTGATTATGATGGAAATTTGAGAACAGGTCCTACTAGCATCAGAAATAAGAAGATTTATCCTTAAGGATCCCAGACAATGGGATTATTTATTACAGATTATGTAAATTGTAGAACTTGGGTAACACATCCAATCCAAACTACTAAATATTCATTATGTGCTTACTAGGTGCCAGTCACTGTGCTAAGTGCTAGTAATAAGTATTAATACATTGAATAAAAATAAAGACAGCCCTTGCACTCAAAAAATTTACAGTATAATGAGAGGAAAAAGTGAGGAGGAAAAAGGAGATAGGAAAATGATTTTGGGAATGGAGGAGACTGGAGGTATCTGGTACTGATGTAACTTGTTCCATGACCAAGATGACAAACAGATGCAAAATGAAGTGACCTACAAGTCCATTTCCTGCCTAGTATGAAGAAGACATTGGGAGGAGTTTGGTATGCTAGTCTTTAACTCGCCAGTCGGAAGGGAGAGGAGGCAGGAGAAGAGGTATCAATCAAGATGAGATAGCAATATAGTTAGTGGTGAGTTTAGAAATGATCAGTTTAATCTTAGGAGGGGGGTATCTTGTTCTGTAAAGGTTGAAACTGGGTAAAGCAGGGGATATAAAGTAGGTTGGGGCTTCATCACAAAGGCTGCAAAAACTTAGAACTTACTGAATACCTACCAAAATATGATCTAGTGGTTAGAATTATGGAACATAAGTGTATATTGATTAAGAGCAGACAAATCTCTATTACGTATATAGGCCTCAACTTTAAGAACTCAGTTGTCCTGAAACTGAAGCATTATCATAGAGCAGACTATTGATTAAATAAACAATATAAAATCGATCTATGAAAACTTAAAAATTATGTTTTTGTAGATATCACCAGATCAAACACTCATAATTTCCAAGATATATGGAATAAAAAGCTTTCAAAATGTAAAGATTTGGTAAAAGATGTCAAACCATGTTGTTGTTGATAGCACTTCTGTCATTCTGTCTGCTAACAGAGCTTTACCAAGAATGCTTTCAGTGAGCCTACAAAAAAATGATCTTGAATTTCAATGTTCTATTCAATTATATAAAACAAATTATCCACCTGTGAAATAGTATAAAATATAAATAAAATAGTAGCAGGATAGTGAATTATCCCAGGATAATTTGTCTGAAAAAAATGAGAATGGATATATAATATTTAATAAATCAAAAGTACTACATTGTATATATTTTCTTTCTTGATGTCTTACCATATATAACTATTTGTAGTAATTTTCAGATAATGTTATTTATTCCTTTTGGGTTATCTTCATGGTAGTTAATATGATGGTCTTCTCATAGTATATGCTTAGGAAATGGTGTTAATGATTGTTTTCAACTTCAAAAACACAAAACACTTAAGCTCTTGGCCATTATTTATCTCATCTATTAAATGATAATAATAATAGTTAGGTTTGCTACAGGGATGATGTGAAGGTGAAATAAATTATAGATAGAAAAGTAAGTGGAAAAGTTGTAAAAGTATTATACTAATGTCAGATATGAATATTCTGTGGGATTGATATCCTGTTGTCATCACACCAATAATATAAGGTTGAATCCTCATTCACTATTCATTCTTTCACTGTTTTAAACATTGGAAATACTTTAAAAAATTTTCAGATTGTTGAAATACAGGTAGATGAGTATTAGAATGAATAACTGTTCTTACCCTTTGTGGCTATTACCTCATGGAAGTCTTTCTTCTACAATTGTCAGAACAGACAAATGGGAATTTAATTAGAAGAGAATAATTATTATAATTACAGCAGGCCACACAACAACTAGCGGTCCCCAGTCCTGAAACATTCTCCTTTCTCATTTCTGCTTCATAGCTTCCTTCAAGTTTAAGCTAATGTCCCACTTTCTGTGTGAAGCCTTTTCCAGTCCTTTTTTAATTTAAGTGCTTTCCCTCTGAGGATTTAACCTGTATACATCCTGTTAACATATAATTATTTACATGTTGTCTTCTCCATTGAGCCCCATGAAACCAGAAATTGTTTTTCTTTAAAAAAAATTATCCCTAGTGCTTAACATCATGCCTGGCCTTAGAGTAGGAAGTGGGCCGACTGGCCAGAACTACATGATATAAGTGTAGCTGTTAAGTCTATTGGCTGACAGATTGGGGGGGGGTAGGCTGAAATTTCTTGGCCTTTTTTCAAGGGCTAGCTAGTTCTACCTCCTGAACATGCCAGGCAGGCAAGAGTGTACCTTTTGTTTTTGAAAGTCATAGTAGGAAGTCTTGGAGGGTAAAGGAGAAATTCAGACCAAGTGCTCTAGGAATATTTAATAAGAGAATACTTTCATTTGGGAGCATCAGGAAAGGCTTCATTGATTATGTGATCATTTCTGAATCTCAAAGGAGGATAAAGATTCTACAAAGCAAAAATGAGGAGGGATTGCATTCCAGGCATGTAGAAACAGCTTATACAAATGGATGGAAGTTGGAAATGGAATCTCAAGTTTGGGGAACAACTTTTTGTTGGGGAACAATATGTTTTGGGGTCCACTATAGCTGGAATAGGGAGTACATATGGAAGAAATAAGATTGGAAATGTAGATTGGAATCATCTTAGAGAAGGCCTTAAATGTCAGAGTAAATAGTTTATATTGATCAAAGATACAACAGGAGGCCACTTCTTATGAGCAGGAGAATGGCAGGAGCAGACTCATGTCTTAGGACATTATTTTGGCTGTAGCAGAAAGTATTAAAAAGTGAGAATGGAGACAAAGAAATCATTTAGTAGATTATTATGATAATCTAGGCATAAAGTGACCCAAACGGGGCAGGGTAAAGTGCATGGTCATCAGTGAACAAAAAAGGAAAAATGATGGAAAAAAAATTGTAGGAATAGAATTGACTGGATTTGCAGACTGATTACATTTGAGGAGGTGATAGGACAGAGCATAACGTTGAAATTTGGAACCTTGGTCCCTGGGAAGATGGTTTCTGCAGAAATAGAGAAGTTCAGAGAAAGGGGAAGCTTGGTGTGGAGAATTTTGAACATATTGTGTTCTCTGGCCAGCAGGAGATTTCTAGCAGGGCTCTCTAGTTAGGAAAAAGGAGAGGTAATACCAGATTTATTCTTTGCACGTAGGTCAAGATGTAGCCATGAGCATATGGCACAATAATGGTATATGTGTTGTTTATGTTGAGTTTCATTCTTTTCTGCTCTTAAGTGAATGAATGGAGGTGCAATGGACAAGACTATGATCTTGTGGGTTTTTATTTTTTGATAATATTTTATTTTTCCCCTAGGCCCATGTTAAAACAATTTTTTACATTTTTTTAAAAAAAGTTTTGAATTCCAAATCTTCTCCCTCCCTCTTTCCCCTTGTCTCTTTCTGAGATGGCAAGCAATCTGTTATAGGGAATACACATACGATCATTTAAAAAAAACCCAAACATTTCCATATTAGTCATTGTGTTCAAGAAGACTTGAACAAAAAGAAAGAAAAAGAAGGAAGGAAGGAATAGAAAAATAGTATGCTTCAGTTTGTATTCAGACAACACCAGTTTTTTCTCTGGAGGCTGATAACATGTTTCATTATGAGTGCTTTGGATTCTGAGGATACCTAAGTTTTTCACAAATCTTCATTGTAAAATATTGTTTTTACTATGCACAACATTCTGGTTCTGCTCATTTTATTTTGCATCAGTTTTATTAAGTCTTTCCAGGTTTATTTGAAATCATCTTGCTTGCCAATTCTTATAGCCCTGTAATGTTTCATAACAATCATATACCACAGCTTGTTCAGACATTCCCTAACTGGTGGATATAACCTTTGATTTTTGAAAGGTCTAGGTATTTAGGAACTGGAATATATTTATTTATATATAATATACATTTCATAGTTTACTGATAGGTGAGCCAGTTGGAGATGCCACTGTAGGCCTAAGCAAAGCATTGTGGAATATAGCCCAAAGATTCTGGATCCTGCAGCAAAGGATTGACTCATTTAAAAATTATATCACATGTTAAAGTGAACATGGTGTGATAAATACTCTGTAGCAACCACTTTAAATATGAGCCCATTTTTGAATAGGGATCAGAGGAATAAATGGGAGAGTATACTTCTTGTTTGGGGAATGATTTTATTTTGTGCCTTATTATTTCATTTCGGTAAACATCTCTTTGTAAAATCTTTTAAAAAATATGTCTGGTAGGTGACTGGAGTGTCTAGGAGAGAAATAATATTTACTCTTTCTACCACTTACTTGGTATTTCCCTCTGGAGTGCTTCAGATTTCTCTCATAATATTGGTTTACAATTCAGGAGTGTAAAGCTGCTTGAATTGGCTTATAAGAACTGGTTGTTAAATTTTTAGTGTAAGCATTTATTTACTCTCTAGAAATCGGCAAGTGCTACAAACCAGGAGTTGACATTATTCCATTGATTGTCTGGACTTAAGAAAGTCATGAAAAAATAATAATGCAGATTAAAAAGTGTGTTGCGTGTGCATTTTATTTTTTGGAGAATCAGATTTTAAACATTCACCTGCATACTCCTGGTTTATTATGATCAAACTTTTCCTAAATGCATGCTTTGTATTCAAAGCTTGAATATAAGTGCCTATATGCAGGGACCAATTTTTACATTAAAACAAATCTTCTAAGGCACTTATGCATAGGATTCATAGATATATATGGAATGGAATATAGAATCAATAAATATTTATTAAATAAATATAATAATTTACATTATTGTTAAATACTTAAATTGTTAAATTATTTATATTATTGTGCATTTTGAGGGTTTTTTCTTTGGGTCATAAGTATTGACCAAATTCACATAAACAATGAAAAAGTCAGCATTTAAAAATGCATATTAATTTTTTTGAGTTGATTTAAATTTTTTTGGAGATAATAAATTTTCATAGTTATAAATGAATGGCATACTGTACCTTCTCAGGTATCAGATAAGATAGGAAGTATCTAAGGCCAGATTTAAATTAAGATCCTCTTCACTTCAGACAGTCCACCATCTACTGCATCGTCTAGCTGCCAAAAGTGGGGAGAAAATGAGAATGGTTTTTTCTCCTGTCTCAACTCAAAACTAAGACCATTTTGTTGTGTTGCAACTGGGACAGGAAGACTTGAGTTCAAGCATACTAGCTATTTGATGTAGGGGCAAGTCACAACAGATCTGTGGTTTTCTTATCTATAAAATGGGAATAGTAATGGTTATAGATAGACAAAATAGATATAAATTATAAACATAATAATGTGTCATATAATGTAGCACATCATATTATTACTCTTATTATTGTAATGATATTTTATTTGGTTGTTGTGAGAATCAAATGATATAATGTTCATAAAGTATATAGAATGGAATATAGAATCAATAAATATTATTATTGAATAAATAGAATTATTCACATTATTGCTAAAAACTTACACTCTTAAATTACTCACATTATTGTGCATTTTGAGGGTTTTATCTTTGGACCATAAGTATCTGACCAAATTTACATAGACAATGAAAAAGTATTTTTTTTTAAAAAGCGTATTTATTTTTTGAGTTCATTTAACTTTTTTAGGAGATATTAAATTCCTGTAGTTATAAATTAATGGCATACTGTACTTTCTCAGGGACCTGACTTTTCTCATTTCTTTCCGTCTGGAAGAGAAATTTCTTTCTGGAAAATTATTGGGTTCCAGCTTCAGCATAGCACATTATTATTGTTCTTATCACTCCTATTAGTATAATATAAGACGTATGCCCCCAATTAAATTGTTTTAAAATTTTTCATTTTTATTCCATGGGAGGAACACTAGTTTGGGAATCATAGTCTCATAGGAATTAAACTAGGAAGGGACTTGGTGTTAGAAGATATGGGATCAAACCAGACAATAATTAACTGTATGATTGTAAGCAGATCACTTTACTCTCCTGAAAATCAATTTCTTCACATGTCAAATGGAGGTAATAACATTTCTGCTGCCTCCTGCAGGAAGAGGGGAAGTTTGTCAGAATTAAAAGAGAGAATGGTGGAGCAAGGCTTTGTCACCATAAAGCATTGAATTAATATAAATTATTACTATAATCACATTTAATTGTGGTAGACATTTGAGTAAGGTAATAATAACAGCTCACATTTAGAGATGATTGTAAGATTTTCTAAGGACACCCAAGGGGTCCAGTGGATGGAGCATTGGGCCTGGAGTCAAGAAGACTCATCTTGCCAAGTTCAAATCTGGCTTCAAATGTGTGACCCTGGACAAATCACTTAACTTATTTTGACTCAGTTTTCTTATCTGTAAAGTGATGTGGAAAAGGAAAGGCAAACGACTTCAGTATCTTGGCCAAAAAACTCCAAATGGGGTCACAAAGATTTGGACACAATTGAAAAAATTGACTAAACGAAGTATAAGATTTGCAAAGCACTTTATATGCATTATCTCATTTGATCCTCATAACAATCAAATGAAATATCATTACAATAAGAGTAATATGATGTGCTATTATGTTATCATTATGTAATGGCACATTATATATGTTTATAATTTATATCTATCTGTCTATAACCATTATTATCCCCATTTTATAGATAAGAAAATCAAATGTCTCAGGGGTTAAAGCAAATTTAACCCCCACATCAAAAAGCTAGTATGCTTGAACTCAAGTCTTCCTATTCCAGGTGCACCACAACAAAATGATCATAGTTTTGAGCTGGGACAGAGGAGAAAGCCATTCTCATTTTCTCCTCACCTTTTGGCAGCTACATGATGCAGTAAATGATGGGCTGTCTGCAGTCAGGAGATCTTAGTTTAATTCAGACTCTTCCTATCTGTGTGATGCTGGGCAAATCAGTTTACCTCAATTTCCTCATTTGTTAAATGAAGGTAATGATAGCATTTATCTACCAGAGTTGAGTATCTTGTGAAATAATAATTGTAAAACACCTAGCAGAATGCCTGGAAGTATATGTTAAGTGCTATATATGAATTAGTTATTATATTTATTACCTGCATTCAAATCCAGCTTTAGACACTTATGTAGCAAAATAATTTTTAAATTTCCCCCAAATATATATTTCCTGAGAGCCTGTTTTTGTTATCATTTGTGCTTTATTCTCAACATCAGGGAATTGATGGTATGGCAAGCAAATTAATTGGATTTAAGTGAGGAAGAGCAAGGCCACCTGTCTTATTTTCCCCTCCAGCGCCATCTGGCTTCAGTGACCAAATACATATCAGGACAAATGGAGATGGCCCTGGATGAAATGGGAGACCTTTGTCTTTTTAAGCTAAGGTCTTCAACAGGTCTCAATTTGATAAGGCTGCCCATTCAGTGATTAAGGCTGGATAGCAAATGAGGCAAAAAATTTCTATTTCACCTATTACATACAAAAAAATCTAAATAAATGAATGAATCTGGGAGCAGAGACCCTCAGGGTTTCTGGCCAAAGCAGAAAGGACAGCTATTCACTTTAGATCTGACTCAATCAGGTCCTAAATAATGATGAAATGAGCCTTGGCCTGGACCTATTGGCCAATTAAAATCAGACTGGTTTTGGTTTAAAGTCTGTCCAGAAGAAAGAAATCTAGCTAGTAACCCCCAAGATATCTTGGGAAGGTTCAGAGGTGCAAAAGAGAGAGAAAAAGTGCTTTTAGGAACATATGTGGGTAAGAGTATGATATCCTATATGGATAGAGGAAGGAAATGAGGGAAGGAGGACGGGAGTGAATGTAATGTTTGGGCTAGCTTTCTGGAAGTTCTCTGGATGGCCTTGGTCTCAGCAGGATAGTCACCATGAGGATAGTCAGGAATAGAGTCTAATGTCTTTATTCTCACAGTCTGTCTCCTTCATAATCTGTTCACTCTGACTGACTGACTGTCCCCAGTTCTCTCAACACTTAAATACCATATTACAATTACATCATTACAGCATGTGTGAACTAGAGAACCGTTACATCACCATACTAAGTACTAAGAATATGTAAACTAGAGAACCATCATCTCATCAATCACACTGAGTTAATAACTTGTAAATAAGTATCCTTGTTTCAAATATACTTCTCCAGAGTTCCCACCCTCTACAAATGAGGAGTAGGGAGAAAGGAAGGAAAGAGAAAGAAATAAGGAAGGAAATAAGAAAGGAGGGAAGGGACGAAGAAAGAAGGAAGGAAGGGAATAAGAGAGTAAGGAGAAAGGAAAAAAAGAAGGAAATAAGGAAGGAAGGAAGGAAAGAAGGAAGGAAAGAAAGAAAGGAAAGAAGGAAGGAAGAAAGGAAGGAAGAAAGGAAGGGAGGAAGAAAGGGAGAAAGGAAGGGAGGGAGAAAGGAAGAGAGGGAGAATCAGCCTAGAATAGAGGCAGTCCTAAAATTCTGGACTTAGGTTCAGAATTGTCTAAATGTAAATCCTGTCCCTGACATTGCATCCTTCTAGGCAAGTCATTTAACTTCTCTAGGCCTTAATTCTTAATTTATAAAATGAGTGTATTGGACTATATGACTTCTAAGGTCTCTTCCAGCTTTAAAATTTATGGCCTATTTGTAACTGTTTCCCTAGAATGGAGAAAATGTTTTGTTTGTTGGACAAAAGCTTCACATCAGTGTGCCCTGGAAGATGGTGACCTCCAGATTCTAAAGGCCCCACAAATTGAGGTAATGGTGTGCTGGCCAATGGAAGCCAGTTCTTAGAAACATGGACAGCATTCTTGGCTTCTTATAATTCTCCCAGGTGGAAGAAATGTGAGTCTGTTTTTGTAGCAATCACTTTTAGTTTGAGCCCAATCTTTCTCAGGGGTTAGGGTAAAGAAAAGAGAATGTGCCCTTGGTTCAGAGGATACTGGTGAATTGGTTTGAATTTGCTATATCTCTGGTTTGAATTTGCTATATCTCTTCAATAAATATCTCTTTAGAAAAAACTAAAAGATAATGTGTTTGTTGATTAAATTGATAGTGGAATTTTAATCATGGGGTCCATCAATGATAGAAGGAAGATATTCGGTATAATTGATACTTGATAGTGGGAGAAACAAAGGAGAGTAATAGTTAAAGCCAATAGTTATAGAACCCATTGCCCCTCAGCTGTACCCCTAAGAAACTTGAGGAATCTTTTTGTAGACTTGATTTGCCAGTGAGAGTTGGGTTAAGATCCAGAGAATTGATAAAGGCTCTATTCAAACAGCTTCTGATATGTGTCTCTGATTTTTAGGCATCAGCCTAGCTAAGTATAGAGAAACTCATCACCACAAGGTTGGTTACTAGGTAGTGTTTTTTTAGTCCATCAGTGTTCCTGAGACAAGTTATCAAGGATGATTTATAGTGACTTCCTCCAATCTTTATTTCCAGAGATATAAATATATTTAAAAAATTTTAAAGTATAATTAATGATTTTGTTAAAAATCAGTCCTGCCATAGGAGACGGTGTCTATGTTTGAAAGACGAGAAGAAGAGAAAAAAAAAGTGAATACATTAGATAGGAGTCTATGGGAGTTCCATAGTTCCTGGAAGCTATCTTCAAGTTATTATATGAAGAAAATGACTTGATCAAGGTCACATAAGGAGTAAACAAGAGAGGCAGCCTTAGAATCCAGGTCCCCTGACTTCAGAGATAGTAATCTTAACTTAAGATGCTGGAAGAGTTTAATAGGGCTCACCAAAGTGCCTGACCCATCTTTTCAGTTACTTAACTAATTAATATCTTATTCCATTAAAGACTTAGGGACTAAAATTCTATTGTTTAGACTTTTAATTTACTGATGTTGAGATATTTTACAGGTGTACCAAATTACTTTTATTTCTAACATCATCATGTGACAGACAACCAATACTCCTAAGCACATTTCTGACATTTTTTGATTTTGTTTTTTAAGAGAGACTGAAAAAAATGAGTTTCTCTGGAGATGGGACTATATTAGTCTTTGTCTCTTCAAGCTTTCTTAAAATATGACCTGTTTGACATTTAGGAGTTGTGACTCTGACATCTTTACTAACACCATTTGACCAATAATCAAAGAGAATTTTACTATGGATTTCTTTTTTTTTAAAGTGAGTCTAATGAAGACTTTGATTCTGAATATGAGGTCAAGGAAAAAAAGATGCCAAGTAAGGATAATAAAACTTAAAAGGACTAAATCAATAACATTAGAGGACTAAGAATACCTAAACACAATTTTGGAGAAGTAACAAAGTAAGTCAGAAGAATGTGAAAATAGAATTAGAATAATGGAAAAAGTATACAAGAACTCCAAGGACAAACAAGGAAAAGAACAGGAGAAAAGAAAGGATAATTTTATTGGTGAAATCAGAAAGAACAAATGTAATAAAATTATTGCCTCCAAAATTATGTCATGTGAAAAGGGAACACATTTGACAATGGAAAAGTGTTAATATATTCAATTGACTCAAGAAAGAGTTTAAAAATGATATATCCCATTAAACCAATACAATTAATCATCTCCTATGTGAAAATAATTCTTCTTAGATCCCATCCTATCTCCGCCAAGAAAACATAAGCTCCTTGAGAGTAGAGACTATGAGTTTGCTTTTATTTGCAAACTCAACATTTAGTGTAGTCTGACACACAATAAGTGCTTAATAAATGTGAGTTAATTAACTGATTGACAAGTCACAGATTTGTTTGCCTTAAACTACAGAAATTAGGGTCTTGCTCTCAGGTCATTTCACTTCTAGTTAAGGTACCAAGTCCATAAGCATTTATTCAGTGCTTACTAAGTACCAGGCACTGTGGTTGGAACTGAAAATAATAGTACCAGAAGATTTCCTTTAAGGAGGTTTCATCTAATGGAAGATGAGAGAGCAGAAAAAGTGGTGAAGGTATGAAGGTACCTGACACAGAGGACATAGTAGAGAAAGTCTTGGTATTTGGGGAAGGATGAAGACTTGGTTAGCTTGTTAACATGAAGATTCTAGGAGAGAGAAGCCAATCAGAGGCAGAGGATGGAGGAGCAGAGGGTACCTCCAATGTGAAAAATAATCTAGAGGTATAGTGAGCTTTCAGACAAAAGAGATTTCTATGGTTTGAAAGAGAAAGTTCTGTGGAGAAGAGCCAATAATAGACTGGTAAGGAATATAGCATCTAGATTGGATCAAGGCTAGATTTTAAAATAACTGTCATTTATCCTAGGATTCAGGTGACCAATGACTATTATTGTATTGTTCATACTTTAGAGTTCTCCATTGCAGGTTCCATACTTCCAGGTTTCCATGTTTCAAACTTGTGTTTATTCACTATCTTCATTCAAAACTTAATCTCTTCCATGTCCTATTAGAGTTCTGTCAAATGGCTGATCCATGTGACAAACTAATCCATACCCAGGTTTTCATAAGTTGTAATAATTTAATGTCACCGTTAGTCAGCATGAGTCTATTATTGCATCATATTTATTCAGTGCCTTTTCTTAAGTGTCAAGGTTCTACCCTCCAAAACTGCCCCATTGATTTAGGGTACTTTCATGCTTCTTGCTCTAGGTAAAGATTGCAGTGTTTATCATTAGTGTAAATAATTAATGTCTTTTAAACTTCCTCCTGACTTCATCCCTCATTCTTCATTATTCTGTTTGTTGTACTGTTGAGTTTCTGGAACAGGTACAACAGTTTTATATGTATGTACAAAAATATGTTCTAAGGTCAAATATAAATTATTTTGAATATCCATCTATCCTATTGTTCCCCTTCTCCATTAGAATAGATAATTAGGGTTTTAACAATAATTTAACAATAGAACAAACTTGCTCTGTATTTTAAATACCTTTTACTCAACTGGGATTCTCTGAAATTCTTTTTTCTAAATTAATACATATGTAGATCAGAGATGATAGCACCAAAATGAACTTTGAGAAGTTATTAAGTTCATCTGAGACTATAACACACATTCACGTTGGGCCACATATTTACGATACTTGCTCATGTTAAGTAATGTGGTATCCATATTCTATCTTGTCCTTTCACCTCAAGATAAGCATAGGATCATAGATTAAGAGCTGGAAGAGACCTTGTAAGTCATTAAGTCTGATTTTGCTTCTTTTACAGATAAGGAAACTGAGGCCCAAGGAAGTTAAGTGACCTAGCTAGGATTATCCAGCTCATAAATATCTAAAGCAGGAGTCGAACTCCTGCTTCTGTTTCTGACTCCAAGTTTGGCATTCTAAAACTGTTTTCCAGTGTGAAAGTTAATAGAAATTGCATACAATTTTAATTCTTAACTTCATTCTTATTATCCTACCTTTGTATGTGGTGAAGTGAGTTATCTATCTATGTCAACAATACCTATTTTCTTCCTATCTTCTGGAATGTTATAGGGAAAAAAAAGAAATGTTATGACTTAAATGACTTCTTCCTTCTTCTTAATGGGAACAATTTACTTTTTTCTTACCATTAGGATTAAGCACAATAATTTACAAGACATTAGCTGTTGGCAAGTTCTCTTGTTATTTTTCTTCCTAAGAGTAACAAGGTCATCACCTTCTTAGTCCCATTTTATAAATGGGTTCTGGGGATTGGGAAAATGAATTGAATGGGGGTTGAAATGAATTACTTGGGATGGGAAGAAAGGGTTTATTTATTTGTAGAATTCCTTACCACACTTCAGTACAAAGAATTAGGAACTGGACTCAGATGATTTGTAGTTCAAATGATAATGACTGGGCCATACAACTCGAGATATGGGGTAACATGAATAGTTAATAATTGAATTACTATCAATTCTTGGGGGGAAATTGAAATGAAGCAGTGTTTTTAGATGCAGCATTCCTATTCTGAGAAAATATTCTTGGAGTCTTGAGTGTAAAGCAAAATAGGTTTTCACTTGGAAGGGGAAAAAAGTAAAGTAAAGATGATTTTGGAAAGCCTTGGAATGTAAACCCTTGGAAACAAACTCACTTACCCATTATCTCTTCAGCTTGCAGTATGATAGTTTTTTCATTGAACTCAACAAGTTCTGTCTTGGTTGAGTGACTATAGTTGCAGCATTGTCCTAGGAACTCCTCTTTTTCTTCCTCTTCTTCCTTTCCCCCCTAAAATTGGAACAATTTACTTCTTCTCCTGAGTGGTTCTCATTTTTGATATCTTGAAGTATAACTGAATTTTGAAAGCCCATTGTGTTTAAGATGGAGTTGCTTGATTCTACCTTAAAACCCAAATTACTCTGGATTTCACTGAATGACCAATAACAGTCCCAACCCAAGCCTCAGTGGCTCATTGTTTAGGTTTTGATGGCTTAGAATGAATGTAAATAACAATTGTTTTCTATTCTGGCCAGTCTTCTCCTTGCAGACTGATAGCCTCATGAAGGTAAAATGACCCTTCTTTTTTCTCAACTTTTACCTTGCCAAGGAAGAATCATTGGATGGGTATGGTTTTAGACAAACTGAGATCTGGAAAAGATTTTAAATTAGAAAGGTCAAGGTCACCCACTGCATCCTGGGCCTGTTAATTTGACCTTTGTCTTGTCCTTGGACTTCCCTGACCCTGAAGGAGAGAGTGAGATTGAAGACTTTGCACAGCTCTGCCCCACTCATATTGAATTCATATGCTGACATTGACATCATCCTGATGAAGTCATTGGTCCTTGTTAAGTAGGAACAATATATAGGAAATATAATAAGAATATAATGCACATTTTTTGAGGACTTCATAATCTTATTAAGAAGAAAGAACCACACTCACAGAGAATATTTATATATGTGAGAATGGTACAGACAAGAATCATACAAATTCAGAGCAGGAAGAAATCAGTGAGGGTGGGGAATTTTTGATTCAGGAAGAACAGAAGGATTTGGATAAGTAGAGAAGAAGTGGAGGTAGAGGTAGGGGAAATTATTTCAGTTAGGGGGCATGAATGTACTTAGTTTTTACAGAAAATAATGAAGAAGCTATCTTGGAGGCTCTATGTTGGAGAATAATGGGAGAAAATAAATTTGAAGAACTAGGGTGGGGTAAAATTGCAAAGAGTTTAAATTTCTAACTAGCATATTCTTTGGACAATAGCTAACTACTAAAATTATTCAAGCAGGAGTATGATTTGATATAGTGATATTTTTAGGAAGATTAATCTTGTGGTTGGACAGTTGGTGTTTAGGGTGAAATGGGCAGGATGTTGGAGTCAGAAAGATCAGATGGATTTCCGTAATCCAATGTAATAACATTAAAATATCATATAGATTTTAATGGTAACAATTAAAATGGAAAGGAACGAATGAGCTATTTTGACCAGATCAATGAATGAAGAGAGAGATCATAGCCTGAAATGAAAGGAACAACATTGGATTTAGAGTGATATGGTTTGGTGTTGAATCCTCTCAGTACCCTTTATTATCTATATGACCTTTAAGGGTAAGTCACTTAACTTCTCTAGACCTCACTTTCCTTATTCATCAATTGAAGGGGATGGATTAAATGACCTCTCTGGTCCTTACTAGTTCAAAATCTATGAACCTATAAGAATATAGGAAAAGAAAGGCTTTTGAGCTTTGGTAAATGAGAGAGTGGTTGGATAGTTGACAGTTAGGCAACAAACATTTATTAAGTGACTACTGTATGCTAGGCACTGTGCTAAGAAATGAGGATAGAAAGAAAGGGAAAAAAAATAAAGATCTTTCTCTTAAGGAGCACATATTAAAGGGAAATAATATACAAAGGATTATGTTCAAGCAAGATATATGTATACATATGTAATAAATTGGAGATAATTAAGTTAGTAGTATCCAATTACTTTTAAATTAAATATACTTTTCAATAATATTACAAATTTAAATGAATTCAAGGTCATATACAATATCCCTCCATAAATGTCTTATTCCAGTGCCTCAGAAATAAGGGAATTAGTTTGAGAACTGGTATTAGTGGAGAAGATTTGAAATTTAGTATTAATATGCAATTCTGGTGAGATGCCTAGTTGGAGGTATTTAGTATTAGCTAGGCTTTAGCAGAGTTAAGAAAGAAAGAAGTCAGAGTTAAAGATAAAGACATGGGAATTGCCTCAAGAAAAATGTTGGTTGAAGCCATGCAATCGGCCTCATGTTTTGAGGGGAAGACAGAAATAAGTATAGGAGGAGAAAGAGGAGCTCTAGAAGGAGACAGAGAAAGCTCAATTAGAGTGTAATTCTAGAGATTAGAATCCTCTTGCTTGTTTTATGCACTTAACAAATCTTTTTTGAATTGAATTATAAACTCTACAAATCAGAATAATGCAGTGTTCATCAGCCAAGGAAGGAAAGAAAGCATTTCAAGAAGGACAGTGTGGTAAATGGTGCCAAATGTTGCAGCAAAGTTAAGGTTAGTGCTTACTTCAGCAGCAGATAATTTTAAAATTGGAACAATACACAGAAAATTAGTATGGCCCCGTTCAAGAGTGACATGCAAATTCATGAAGTCTTCCATATTTTAAATTAAATACATGGTTAGGAACTGAACAGAATAATTAAAGATGAATACTACTGCTTAAAATTGTTGAAGATTATGAGAACAGACAACAGATCTCTAAATTTGGTATTTAGGAAGGTCAAGAGTGACTTTTGGAAGGGCAATTTTAGTACAACAATGGTTGTGGGCAACAAGATTGTAGGGGAATAAGGAAGAATAAATGGTGTGGAAACAAAAGAGGGGAGTGTACTTCACACACCTTTGAGAAATTTTCAGTGAAAGGGACTAGAAAAACTATAAGAATGTCTGCTGGTGGTGATAGTGATCTGTAACAAGCCAAGTGAAGTACTTTTTCCAATATGGAACAGATATACCCATGATTATAGGGAGAAGAAAAGGGGAGAAATTTAGATGAAGGCACAGAAGAGAAAGGCATCAAGTGTGGGACTAAGGTCTTGAAATGATTTTTACCTTATCTCAGCGTCACCTCAAAAAATAAATTTTATGGTCTGGTAGTCCCTTCAATAATTTGGACCCTGTCCCATCCATAATGACTCATCTGTCTACAAATGCTGACTGGCTACTCAAGTAAGTCACTTTGTTCCTTCACTATAGGTAACTATCATTGAGCCAGCTCTGCTGTAAGTATGTATATGAGCATGTCAGCAGTTCAAAAGAAATTAGAGAATGGACCTGGAGAAAATCCCAGTCCTAAAAACAGTGTTGTAGACATTCTGCCTTCCCTCCTTAGATATCTTTTTTAATGGGAATTCAATTTGTGTCCCATTTGCCTCCTGCTATAGATAGAATGTACCAAAGAATCATAATGAATGTAAGTGGGGCTGGTGGAAAATGTTGAGCTCAACTGAAGAACATTTTTTAACGGGGCTAATGAAATGGAGGCAGTTGTAGCTTGGAGGGTAGAAAGATGATCTAAGAGTCAGGAAGAAGACCCAGGCTCCTAGGATAATAAATTTAGACATGGAAGGGAAAGTAAGACCCAATAAGGTTAAATAATTGTCCAAATTCATATGGGTAGTGAGTGACAGAAGTGAGATTCCACTCATATCCCATGAATTTAAGTTTAGCATTCTAAGTACTTTGCCTATTGCTTCCTTTCTACTCCTGACTGCTCTTTATTAGCTGCGATAAATCATTTAACCATCAACAGCCCAGGTATCTATCAAGATTATAAGAGACAGGTCTCTAAACTTGGTATCTAGGAAGGTCAAGAGTGACTTTTGGAAAGGCAATTTCAGTGCAATAGTGGTTGTGGGCAACAAGATTGTAGGGGAATAAGGAGGAATAAATGGTGTGGAAACAAAAGAAAGTGCTGTGTTACAGCTTCTGACCTACATTGGCAGGAAGCAAGTTACTTACAGTTCTCTATACCAATTAAGTCAGCTCTGATAAAAAAAAGAAAATCAAAACAAAACAAAAAACAAAAAAATCCCAAACAAACCAGAACTGGAAAGGTGAACCATCATGTATTTCATGTTGATGATATCTCTTATAAGGAAGTAAAACCTACAAAGCAATATTTTATAATGAACCTGGGGGCTTTTAGATGGTACTGATTGCATTTAAGGAAATACCCTGGAGGCTCACATCAGAGTGTTGTGCCTCAAATGACGGGGTCTGATCACTGTGTTTTTGATATTTCAGTAATCCAAAATTTAAAATTTAGTTAAACTCCTTTGGACACAGTCCAAAGTGGTCCTGAGTTAATAATGAATTCTTCCTTGTCATAGAGTGTTACAACAGAATTCCAGTATCATCAGATCTGGTTTTATTTATAAGTAGGAGAGGCAATAATGTATCTGGTATTATTTTAGAGATGCTTAGAAAGACCTTTTGCCTACAAACATGTTCCTCGCTCAGGGACTTGAAATTCAACTTTTGGATGGGAGTTCTTAACCTTTTTTTTGATGACATATGTCGGTTCAGTAGTCTGGTAAAGCCTATGGACTCTTTCCGAGAATAATGTTTTTAAATGCATAAAACAATATACATAGAATTATAAGGGAAACCAGTTATGTTGAAATAAAATTATCAAAATGAAAAAATAAAAATAAATTCATGGATTCTAGATTAAGAACTACTGAAAATGCATGTAATTTTGGCAGGGGTAACATTAAATCAGTGATATCAAATTCAAAAAGGAACTCTTCTGGTGTAGCACATTGACTTAAAAAACCACAAATTAACATTATTATGTTTCTATTTCTATTTATTTTGTTAAAGTTTTCCTCATCACCTTCTGCTTTGGGCTTCCTGCAATAAGTTTGACATGTCTGTATTATTTCCTTATCAACTTAGTGCACGTTACTTTATCAGATCATTTTTATTTATAAGGGCAGCATAATATATTGGATACTTGGAATGAAGAAGAGACTCTGAAAAGGGAAAAAATATTGCAAAGAAAACATTACGGATCTGAATAAGTCAGTCAAACCTATAGTCAAACCAATCTAGTGAGATGTATATTCTTAGAAGGGAAATTGTATAATCATGATATCAAATGATCTAAATATTGAAATCTTCAATTTTTTTCTACTCCTACTACCCCTTCCCCCAAAAAATCCTGACAAAGGGAATCTCAGGGTCTAATAGCTGGAAAGAATTATACAAATCATAATATCTCAACTTTTTATTTCCTGTATGAGAAAACTGACATCCAGAGAGAGAAAGTTGCTTATCCAAGGCCATTGAGTTCATGATACCATATTGAGGTGGGGTAAAAAAAATTTTTTTTAATTAAAGAAAGAAAGAATATTTATCATAGGTTGTTGAAAGAGAGTAGAGGGTATAATTGGACCACAAAAGTCCAAGAAAAGAAGAATGGCAGGATGTGACAAGAAATTTAAAGTGATCTGGCTCTCTTTCAAAGCCTGTAAAACATGTGTAAAAAAACATCCCTGCATGGTAGTTCAGGAGCAGGTAGGGTAGGCTAAGCCAAATATACAAAATGCAAAGTCAATATATTAAAGTTTGTGTTAATGTGTAACTATCCCTGGTACAAGCCCTTGCAAGGGATTGCAGGTCCTCGCCAAGTATGAATATGACACTATGTTTGTTACTTACTTACCAGGATTAATATTCAAGGTTTCAGATTCCTGCCAGGAGAACACATGAGTCAAAGAGAGGAACGAATGCCTGCTGCCCAACCATGTGGAAAAAAAATACACACACATGTCTATGTATATAATATGCATGTGTATATGTATGCATATATGTGTATATATGTTACATATACACATATGTATAGAGGTCTGACAAACTGAATGCAAATTCAAACTGAATGAGGATATAAGGGATGACAAAAGAGACAGATGGGTCAATCAAATTGATGTTATAATTGTAGATATACTAATATGAATGATTGTTTATAAGGGACTAATTGAAGAAGACTCTCCCTTAAGGGGAGTTAAGGGAACTAAAGGAAGAAGATTATATCCAATAGGATAATAGATCTGCATGAGAGTATGAAAAAAAAAGAGAGAAACATTTATGTACACTGTGTAAGAGATTGAATGGAAGAACCATAACTCTTAGTAAAATCATAGAATCATAGACAGCAATGTTAGAGATGAAGGAAACTTAGAAGTTATAATCCAACCTCATCAATTTACTTAGGTGGAAACTGAAAATCAGGAGAAGAAGTAAGATGACTTGTTCAAAGTTACACAAGAGCAAGTAAATGGCCAGGATTTGAAAAAAGATCCTCTGGCCAGAGCTTTTTTGTTATATCATGTTAGGTTCTTCCCCTAATTTTAGAGGGTGTGTATGTGGGAAAACTGAGTCTCAGAGATGAAGTGACTTGGTAAAAGTCATAGAAACAATAATCAGCAGAGCTGGGGCTTGAAGAAAAAACAATTATAATGCTCCATATGAGATCTGATTAGGATAGAGAGAACATAGTGGAGCTGTCACCTTTCTATTTCTGGAAGCTATATTTTCATAATACAACCCCTTTTTGAGGCTGCTGCATCAATTTGCTTGCAGTCCTCTGAAGCCTCAAGATCTTTTTTCAGAACAATTGTTGTCTAATTATTTTCTCTTATCTTTACTTCTGAAATGTGATTTTGTGTGTGTGTGTGTATGAAAGTTTTTATTCTTATTCCTACTGAATCCTAAATGCTCTGTCAAGATTCTTTTGGATCATGACTCTTATCCAATTTATCAGCTAAGTGTGACATATGGGAGAAAAGGAGGGTAATCTTCTCCTTAGATTACCTCCCATTTACACTTCACTCCACACACATGCACAATACACATATGTATACACACATATGTATAGGTACTATATATATGTGCATGTGTATAAGTATGCATACACACATATACGCATTTATGATAAATTCATAGTTATTTGCATGTTGTCTCCTCCATTAGAATGTGCTCCTTGAGAGCGGAGATTGTGTCTTTTTTTTTTTTTAATAACTATACTTCTTAGCATATAGTGCTTAGCATATAGCATATATAGCTATAGCATATAGCATATAAATGCTTGTTGACTGATAGAAGAGACAGGAAGTAGCCTCTAGATAGAATGATGTTCTAATGAAATTGTCTTATAATATACTGGTATTTTTAACCTACCCCCATTAGAACAGAGCACATTGCTAGTAAGATCTTGGTGCTAACAAAGTCAAAAATTGGGAGCTTTTTCTTCATTATGTATTTGATTACTTAATACACTAAAAATGGAAATATGTCCTTTCCCCCCCTTCCTATCCCATCAGATTAGCTTTGAGTCCCCAAAGAGTAATATTTCATCTATTAGCAATATTAGTATATGGTCAGAGCAGCTGTTTGGTAGCTCTATACCTGGGCAAACCACCAGGTGGTTCTCTAATCTTGCTATGCCTGCTTTCTCAAAAGAGCATACCTGAATATGCCCTGTCATTCCAGCCTTAAGCTTCCAGATCATTCATACTATGTAGGTACACAGAAAACACCCACCATGTCCCAAACTTTGTACAGTCTTTATGTTTTCAAGGTCTTTATGCTTAAAGTCTAAGGGTATTCTGATATGCTAATAATTCATGATTCTATTTTAGCTTGTATTTCTCCCCAGTGGATCCCAAATTCTTCACTTTCTTCCTTAATGTATCCCTAAAGATCTCATTCAATTGTCATTTTTAAATGTTAAATTTTATTTACTATGCTGAAAGTGAAAAGAGCACTCCCTGACTCTTAGCTCTTGTAATAATTACACTTAAGTTCTAGTAGGCCACCAAACAGATCTATTCAGCTCGTTATATTGGTAAGCTAATAAATATTTAATAACATATTAATAATATATAATTCTTAATGATACTATTCAGTACTCAAGGTGGGTACCTAGACATACTCACATGTTCTTTCTCCACATCATTTTGTTCATCCTTGTATGTCTAATAAAGCTAGAGATCTGATGTTGAATCAAATGATTAGTACTTCTATGGACAAGATTAGGAAATCACCAGCCTCTCTTGCCACCATCCCCCAGTTTTGGCAGCTTATGAAATCAAATTCCTGTGTTTTGCCCTGGCGTCTTAGACTTGCAGTAGAAATTCCAGAAAAAAATATTGATTCTTGGAAGAATGAGACACCTCAAAGTGTTATATACATCCTTTAAAAGTCCCACCAAATTGTAAGAGAATTCTTAAGTAAATTGGGGATAGAGTCAAGCATAAAAGATAAAATAATTTCAATTATATTAAAAAAGATTTTTACATAAACAAAATCAGTCCAACTAGGATAAAAAAGGAAACAATTGATTGGAGAAAAATAGGCATAGAATATTTTTGAAAGGGTTTGATATTTAAGACATAGTGGTATTATATTTCAGTATATAAATATATGACGCCTCAAGCTATTTCTCAAGACTTAAGTATTCAAAGGTAATGAACAAATAAATCTTAAATGATGAATTATAAGTTTAGCAGTCATATAAACAATTGGGAATTAAACTAAGAAAGACTAAAATATCCATGCTCTTTGAGGAAGTTAGGTGGCAAAGTAGATAGAACACTGGACCTAGAGTTAGAAATACCTGAATTCAAATGTGGCTTTAGCCACTTATTAGCTGTATGATTCAAGGCAAGTCAGTTAACCATTGCATACCTGTTTTATCATCTGTCAAATGGGGATAATAATAATACCTTTCAGGGTTGTTTTGAGCAATAAAGAAGATAATATTTTAAATACTACTTAATAATAAATAATATTTTAAATTAAAATCATGTAATACTATAGTAATTTAATTATATTAATATTAATAAAATTATAATATTTTGAAATGATTTGCAAACTCTAATGTGCTATAAAAATGTTAGCCATAACCATTATGTGATGCTGGGCAAATTATGAGCCTGTCAGGGGCCTGGGCAACTCTAAAATTTTATGCTGAAGGACAGTTAACTATTTGCCTTGGCCAAATGAGTTTTCTACATCTATGAAATTAAAGTTTTGGGACAAAAACACATGCATGCATGTGTGTGTGTGTTGTGTGTGTGTGAATGGTATAAGGCTGGGGATTCTCATGCCTTGAGAAAGGTTTATGCCTATGCATAGGATATTTGAAGTGTAAGAGTTTGAGAGAAGGCACAACATTATTACTCTATTTTTATCTGTTTCCACTTTATTTCTTTCCCCCTTCCCCAGCTAAGATCAACCAAGACATTATTAACTTTTTCATAAAAGTTGTGGTTGAGGGGTCAAGAGAATGGTTATTGGAGGCAAACTTTCCACTGGTCTTCCTTCACTTTTCATCTGTTTTCATTATCAAATCAAAAGCCAATGGAGTAATAGGATGGGGAGCACAGTGGGAGACTTCCTCTAAAGTTTGGTTTTGGCATGTATTCACCTGTCAAGAAAGTCAAGGTGTCATGATTTATACCAATTTCTAAAAAAACTTGAATGCTTGAAAACACTTAGCATAGCTTTCATTGTCTTAGATTTTGTAGTTGTTGTTGTTTTAGTTGTGTCCAACCTATTTAGTGTTTTCTTGGTAAAAATATTGAAGTGGTTTGCCATTTCCATCTTCAGCTCATTTTATAGATGAGGAAACTAGGGCAGACAAGGTTAAATGACTTCTTGATGGTCATACAGCTAGTAAGTGTCTGAGGCCAGATTTGAATTCAGGAAAATGAGTCTTCCTGACTCCAGACTTGGTGCTCTATCTACTGCATTACTTAGCTATCCCTTAGTTAGATGCCCCTGAACTAAAGTAGCAAAGTGATCTTGAGAAGGAGAAGGAAGGGCTATGAGAGGCAGAGGAAGGAAGAGTGAAAATCTATTAGACCTACTAGCCATTAGATGCCTTATGAGTCTTCTGTTTGATCTAGAGCCCAAAGGTTGGCTTAAGATCTCTCATTTATGTGTGCAATCAAATAGGATGGTACTATATTGTGATATTTTATAGTGTAATTATGTCATTCATAATTAAGTGGAGGCATCTTATATTCCCTGAAATATAACAGTTCTGTATAAGTCAAACATGGTTAGCCTTTAAAGCTGGATTTTGTCCTCATCTTAGACACTTGTATTAGAAATGGGTTTCACACATCAGATTCATCAGCTACCTGCTTTGGACTGGCAGCTGAGTAGGACTACACACAAACATTTACTCTCTGGGGGAGTGGGGGAAGGGAGGGAAACACCAACAATGACAGTACTGGCTACCTGACACTCTCCACAGTTAGTTTGAATAGATAAAGCCACAAGTCTCTTTGTGTTGAGAGTAAAGCATTCAGTCCTCATCTCTATGGTACTTGACTTGTAGCCAAACATGCACACCCACTGGGGAAATGGCTCCACCCTTGCAGCAAACAGATCCCTCTTACCCTTTTTTATTTTCCTTTTAGAGAAATTATTATAATTTATAATGGTAGAATTAAAAATATAGATAAATGATCTGTTATGGTATAGAAATGATAGGCAATGAGTTGACAAAATGCAAGGTTTTCTGGTTTTAGTAGTAAATGAGAGAGCTATTTTATGTCAGATGTATTGGTGCTAGCTTTTGGGTTTCACCCTAGGGAATTCCTTGTGACTGTGAAATAATAGGTCCATGTTATCTCCATAGTCCCTAAAAAAGAACTTGTAAAGTTTTTATGATTTGCCCATATGATCCAAAATGGTGAAGGGCTAAGCTGAAAATTATGAACATATTGATAGAAGCTTAAATGTAGTTATAGAAGACAATGTAAAATCATTGCTATCATGACTATCAATTCAAGTAATATAATTTAATTCTTAGTAAACTAAAAATTGTCTTATCTGCAAGGTATGGAGAATTAAATTACAAAAAACAGTGAAACAGCCCCTGCCTTCAAGGAGTTTACATTTTATTGGCAGTGGTGTATATCATTTATAGACAGATAAATAAATACAAAGCAATCTGAGGTGGAATCATGGAAGGTGGTAAGTTGAATTTGAAGGAAAAGAAGACTTCTTAAAGGCAGGGGAAGGTAACCTCTTCAAAAATCCAGGGGGGAGATGGAATACAGAGTAGAATACATGATTGGCAAGAGTATGACATGCCTAGAAAGACACATTGAACCCATATTTTGGAGGGATTTAATTGTAAAGTTGAGGAAATTTGGTTATGAATATTGAGGTGATAGTCACTGAAGATTTTTGAACAGGGCAATGATAGAGTCTTATGTTCCTTTAGAAAAATTTTAGTAGCTATGTGGAAGATGGATAAAGACAGAAAGCAAGTAGACCCATTGGGAGGATATTGTAATAATCTTGGAGAAAAGTAATCATGTCCTGGTCCAGAGTAGTAGCCTTTAAGTAGAAATAAGGGAATGGATATAAGGAATTATATGAAGAAGTGGTATAAGTAGGACTTTGCATCTCAATTTATTTTAGGATTTCTCATTAAATTTTTTTTCTCCTTAAGCTTCCTAAAGTTTGTTCTTGGAGAGACTAAGCCTAATATAATAGAAACAAAACAAAACAAAACAAAACAAACAAACAAAACCCATTGAATTTCTGACCTGAAGAACCTGTGTAAGCTTGGTCAAGTGTCTATTTTTCTGGGGCTCAGTTTCCTCATCTATAAAATTAGAGGGATGACCTTAACATTCCTTCAGGCACTAATGATTGGTCATTCTATTTTCCAAAGTGTTGAAGAAGTTAAGAAATAAAGCTCTCACCTCTCAGCTTAATGCATTACATCAGTTGGCAGAAAAAAAGTTAGTATTGATTGTGGTTATTGATTATACGGGGAGAAAAAAAAATAAAACTGGATATGTAGAAGCTTATGTGGGTGTAAAGCAGAAATTGGATCCTTCCTTTTTTTACATCAAGACTTTGATTACTGTAATTCTATAATGCTATTGTTGTTGTTTAGTCATTTTAGTCATGTCTGACTCTTCATGATCCCATTTGAGGTTTTCATGGCAAAAATACTGGAATGGCTTGCCATTTCCTTCTCTAGCTCATTGTACAGATGAGCAATGTAAGGGAAACGGTTAAATGACTTGCTCAGGGTCACACAAAGTGTCTGAGGCTGGATTTAACCTCAGGATAAATTTTTCTGACTTAGGTCCAATACTCTATCCACTTTTCCATTTAGCTACCCCTGACTTCATAAGACCATGCTCAATTCAGTCCTCTCCTATGCTTTGTGATGAACTCTCTTCTTGAGAGTAAATTTGGTTTAGAGATGTGAGATGAAATTTCCTGTTGGGGTGATGACCAAATCCTGGAGCATCCTTGTTAGCTTCTTCATGTATATTATGGATCTGTGTTTCTTCACCGTAACAGAATATACATTTGTTAAATTGGACTTTTTTTTTTTTTTAACATTAAAAACTTTTGGCTGGGCTCAGTGAAAAAGGTGAGAATGGATAGAGTAGATATGGGCAACTGATATACTCATTAAGATATTGAGGAACAGTTGAGAAGATATACATAAAAATATAGCCATGGTAGAAGGGACATGGCATTGAAATACAAGTCTTATCTTAGTTTAAAATGGTTTAAAATTCCTTGTGAATTTGCTGGTGTTTTGGCTAAAACAAAACAAAACAAAAACCAGGAAAACTAAATGCACTTTGGAATTACATGTAAGACGCAGATTGTGTGTATGTGTATGTATGTGTGTGTTTCCTTCCTGTGCAGTACTCACCAAATTTTCCCACCAAGTGATCTGTTGTTAACGTGCAGGAAATCCCAGTCAATGCTCATTATTTGGTGAAAGAGTGACAGCAGACACCGCAGCACTCCTCAGCAAGCATCCACCTGCTCCCGTGGTGTCTTTTTAAAGCGAGTTCAGCTTACCTCTGCTCCTCTTAGTTTTCCTTTGCTTAATTGCAGGTGATGATTCAAAAAAAGCCTTCACCTGTTTTTGTGGGGCTTTCATCTTTCGCAGACAAAGCAGGCTGGGGCTTGGGCCTTGATCTGTGGCGTGCTTAGGGCCTTGGGTATTAAAGGGGTTGGATCACCCTCAGGCTTTTAAGGTTTTTTTGGGTTAAATTGATGAGCATGTATAATAAATTGAAGCTTTGTTGTTTGGCAGAATTTTTTCCCCTTCAGTATTTGTTATTCTTTTATCAGTTAAGAGACCTGGGAGTACCTAACCTTCCTCTCCTACCTCTCATCCAAGTGAATGATGTTGTCAAAGTGAGACTTCTTAAGTTTACTTTGGAATTTAGAATTGGTTGGGATAGGTTTTGATATTAAAAAAAAAAAAAGCAAAACACATGCTAGCATCTTGATTACATTTTAAAAATAAACATTTTACTCAAGAATCCAATTTTTCAAGGCTTAATAAACTGATAATAACTATGTAACTGTGCTGGGATGGTGTCCAATCACCTGCTCCATGGACAGATTTCAGATCCTATGTATCAGGTCAGCTTGGACTGAGAGAAACTTGATGTGGAGAAATGACTATTAGAAATTGCATTGATTTTATGAAACATCTTAAGTTGGAAGTCAGAACAGTAAGACACTTATAACACCTAATTATTCAGATCTGGATATCTAACTTCAGATAAGTTTTCTTGATATTAGGTACTTTTTGAGGTTAAAATAAGATTTTGTATGTGTGGTGTGTGTCTGTGATATGTAAGAATATTATTTAAACTGCATTTGTAGATTACTTAGCTTTTAAAGAAAAAAATCCTCACTATAAATTATTAGAATTTGGATTTTTTTTAATACATCCCAGGGGCAGCAGTTATTTTCAGGAGCCTGTGAAAATACTTCTTGAATATACAGTGGGATTGGAGGCAGTCTTTTCTCTTTAGATTGAGAATGAGCGTAGTGAGTTCTCTGAGCTTGTCAAAATGCATGATTCCTTTTGTACATTTCTTTATAAATAAAACAAAAGAAGGCATTCTTCCCTTCTTCCTCCTATCTTCATTTTCATTTGTTATAACATGAAGCCTAATCATATCACTTGGAAATAATATGAAAAATTTGTGCTCTTTTACTCCATTGGGTTTAATAAGTTTGGATGTATTCCAGTTACAAAGCATTAATCACACTTAAACTCACGTCTTGATAGTTCATCCACCCTGAGCATTCATGTCAGAGACATAAAACAATCTCCTTTAATGCCCACAGTACTCTTTAAATTGAGCTCTTGCCATGGTGTGTTAATAAAACTTGCTTTGTACTGAGGGGTTGGGGGTGGGGATTTTTTGTGTTATATAAAGTGTTTTGGAGGCGAGTTTTTCTTTCCTGTACTTTCTAAACCAAGTTTTAAAGGCTTTGCAGAATTATATGAAAACTTATGCAACAAGGTAAGCACAGACTAAAGAAGGCATTAGTCACACCTTGGCAGAGTGTCCAAGAGTTTGGTATACATCAAAGGGATGTAGAGAAATGTGGTCCTTGCAATCCTACAGCACTCTTTATCTTAGTATTTCCATTTGGGGATGACAATGAAATTGGATGCTTGTATTTGTCTATTTTTCAGCACGTGGGTATAATGTACATTGATCTTACAACTTATTTTTCTAGAGAGTAGGGGCTGGAGGGGCTTAAATAAGGAACAATGCTGTCCATCATCAGAGGAGGTTTCATCTACTCCCCAGATTTATTTCATTGGATTGCCCCCAATACTGGTCAGGATAATACTTTTTCCCTGTGGCAAACAACAACAATAACAACAACAAAACAAAACAAAAAACAACAACAAAAAAACTTTAAAGAATAGATTTGTGTTTTGGTGTAATGAAAGTCATAGTACCACAGAATTAGGGAATTTAGAAATTATCTTGCTCAATCCCTTATTTTAGAGATGAAGATATAGACACAGAAAGGTTTAGTGAACTACCTGTTATTACATTACTCTAATTTGAATGCTTTTCTCATTGTGCCATAGATGTAACTCCCAAGTTGCTGATGTAATGGTCTTTCCATGTTGCCACCTATATTTCTGAGGACCACTGCCCTTAGAGAATGTAATTACAGGCTGGAAGTCAAGTCTGAGATATATAAAACTCTCATCACACAGCATAAGATAATTTGAGACCAACTACTAAACAAAGTCATAGGAACTATATTCTATGTGTTATGGACATTCTGAGGAGTGGGGGATAGTAGGCACCAGAGTATTTCTTCTGGTGTGAAGCAGTATTTCTTCATATGTAAAGCAATATTTTGCAGTGGAATAATCAGAGCTTTGTCCTGAAAGATTCTGGAATTACTTCAGGAATTGTAGAATTAGATTGGGATCCTATGCTATGAACACCAATGTCAGGGTCTCTTCTAGGGAGTCTATGTGAAACTGATATTTTTTTACTTGAGAGAATTTATGTCCAATGGATTTTTCTACTTCTCCTTTGTGGTGTAGTGAGAATAACAACAGCTAGCCATTTATATAGTATTTTAAAGTTTGAAGAGCACTTTATGAATATTATCTTATTTGGTCTTCATAACAATTCTAAAAGATAGGGAGTCATTATTTTCATTTTTACAGATGAGGAAACTGAGTCACAAAAATTAAGAGACTTGTCCAGTATTACACAGCTAATAAGGATCTGAGGTCAAATTTGAACTCAGATCTTTTTGACTCCAAGACCAATGCTATGTGCATTTCATTAGGGCCCCTCATATTTAAAACAATAATTGATATAAAAATTACACACCCATAAATATATATGTTTGTGTATATGTGTATGTATATATATATATATGCCCAAACATTTTATATAATTTATTGATGGACTCGTAACATGTAATATTGCAATGGTGGTTCTGTCTACTTTTCAGAAGGACTATTATTTAATAGTCATTATTCACATATGCTTCAAGATTTGTAAAGAACTTTACATAGATTATCTCACTTAATCCTCACAACAGATCTGGGAGATAGATACCATTATTATCCTCATTTTACAAATAAGGAAACTGAAGCAGACAGAAGCTAAGTAACTTGCCCAGGATCACACAGCTAATAAGTGTCTAAGACTGAGTTTGAACTGAGTTATTCTTGATTCCAGGGCCAAATTCTATTCATTAGGTCACTTAGCTATACCAAGAACTTTGATTTTATTCATGCCAATTAATGTGATGTTGCAGGCTGCTGGGGGCCTCTGAACCTAGGCAAGAACGACAGAGAAGGAAAAAAGTGGGAGGAGGGGATATAAGGTGAAAGCTTTATATTATATTGTGACTCTTTTAAGAACAATACAAACCATACTTTATGAGAAATTAATCAAAATGGCAGAATAGGAGGAAGTAGTAAAACTCAGATCTCTGACACAGCTACTCCTTAAAGACTAGAAGGAAAAAACCTCAGACTATGTTCTGATCAGGAAATAAAAAGAAAAATCACAAATCCTTTTTTTCTAGCCTAGATTACCATAGAGAGACAGAGTTCTTTGGGCACTTGAGACTGACCAGGAGAGCACCCACATGTGGGGCCTTCCAGAATGAGAACTGAGCTAATCCTGGATCCAACAAAGAGAGACCTGATGCAGTGCAGGGAGGAGGAATAATTACTAAATGTCAGCTCTGTTGCTCAAACCCACCGATCCAGTGTAAACCAAGGAGAATACATATGGGGGAGAACTTTTAGAGGAGGAGGACTAGCATAAGAAGTGATTGTGGGCCTGAGGTATATTCTAGGCAAGGAAGAAGAACAGAAGCAGAAAGAAACTATGGAAGCCTGATCCTGGATCAGAATCTTGGTTTCAGTCTCTAGCTAGATCTGAAACCTATAGTTGAATAACCAGGGCAGGCCATCTAGACCAAAAAGGAGCATGGTACCTATTGTTTAGAACCTGAAGAAATTTCCAAAGAGCTGATGATAGCTAGGGTTAGAAATTGAGGTTACTGGAGTTCCAACCCCAAGCAAATGTAGTGCTGTTTCTCAAAATCAAATCCAGATCAGGACCTTGCAAAGATTGGACCAGAAAGGCAACAATCAGACTTCAACCTGGATTATTGAAAGAAAGAAAATCTGTATATCAATTACAAGAATCATGGAAAAAACCAACTGTTTAGAACTCTAAATTTCCAGATCAGAGAGCAAAGTAAAAATAGAGTTTATTAGTCATCTTTTGAAAGAAAACCTGAAATGAAACTTTAAAGAATGTCGTAACTAAACTTCAAGTAAAAGAAAAAAAATAGAGCAAGTAGCTATAAAGAAAGAGTTCAAGGATCATGGAACCTTGGTAAAAATCATGCAAGATTTAGCAGCACTATAAAGAGGCAGAGGGAAATAAATATGAGTTGCAGAAAGTAGAGGATATAGGCTATAATGAAAAATAGCCTACCAAGGAAAATTGAGTACATTGTATCTCTAATAAAATAGAGGATTTCCAAGATTTTCTAATGAAAAGACTGGAACTGAGCAGAAACTTTGAATTACCAACACAGAAATAAAGATAAGCAGTTAAATTTGTGTGAGCAACTAGGAAAATATGATACCAGCATTGTTTAAGAACTAAGTGACATGAGGGATCATAGAGAGAGCCAAATAAAACAGAGAGGAAAAGAAAAGGGAAGAGGAATATATTAGGAAGAAGGGAAGAGTGGAGAAATTCCTACATAACTAGGGTGTGCAAATAAAAAAAAATACACAAACAAGGAAGAAGGAATGGAAGGAATAGGGGACATTAAGGTAAGAATATACACATAGAATTATGTAAAAAGATATATTTCACTCAACTGGGAAATGGTTGAGGGGAAACAGGGATATGGGAGAGGGTGCAGTATGACAGAGTGTAAATTCAGGGAGGAAAAACTTATAAGCAAAATGAACTCTAAGTAGGAAGATGGATCATGAAAAGGGATTAAAAATGAAATGTAGAAAGGATTAGATTTTCCCTCAATAGTATTTTATTTTTCCAAATACACATAAACATAGTTTTCAACATTCATTTTTGTAAGACTTTTGTGTTCCAAATTTTCTTCCTCCCTCCCTCCCTTGTCTTCCCCTTCCTCAAGGTAGCAAGCAATCTGATTTGGGTTAAATATATGCAAAAGGATTAGAATTTGTGATTGGATTCTGGTCAAGGGAAGGAGGAAGGATAAAGTAGAAGAATCAAATTACATCAAGCATAGTACATTGGTGTTGCATACTTTTTCAATTTTTTTTTTCCTTTTTTGTGTTGTAAAGTGACAGGAAATAAAGGAAACAAAAGTATAAGATAATAAAATAGAAATGCAAAATTAATCATTGTAACTGTCAATGTAAATGGGATAAACTCTTTCATAAAATGGAAAATAGCAGAATCAAACAACTTACAAAGAACACATTTGATACCTATAGATTCACACAGAATTTTTTAAAAAGAGGCTGAATAAAAATCTGTTATATTTCATATGAAATGAAAAGACAGGGGTACCAATTATCTTAGACAAAGCATTATAAAACAGATCTGATTAAAGGGGCTAATCAAAAAATTACATTATGCTGAAAGCTACTATCGATGATGAATCATATCCTTATATTAAATTTCATAGCATCTAATTATTTTTAAAAAAGTATGAGTTACAGGAAAAAAATAAACATCAAACTATAATAATGGAGGATGTCATTATACCTCTCTCAAACCTACACAAATGTAACAAAGAAATTAAAAACTTGAATAGAATTTTAGAAAAGTTAGGTATAATGAAATTTTGGCAATTATTGAATCGGAATAGGAAAAAATATAAATATTCTCAGTGTATATGGTATCTTTGCAAAGATTGACCATACCACAGGGCATTAAAACACCATAAACAAATACAGAAAAATGGAAACAAAAAAGTACATTTTTTAATGGTCACAATATAATAAAACATAGTAAATAAAAGGCCACTGAAGAAAGAATTAGTATTTCTAGATAACATGATCAACATGATGCAGGAATAGTCATTTTTTCAATCTTCATAATTTCTTAGACCTTTCCAAAATAGAAATTATGAGTAAGAGATAAAGAAATAGATATGTTTTAATCTATTAAGTTTTCTTCTATGGATGTTTTGCTGATATCTTTTGAAATATCATGGTTCTATAGATGTTCCTTTTTGAAGATTCTGTTATGCAAATTACATAACAATCCCCAGAGTATTGAAAGACTTCCTCAATAGTTCCTTTTTTGCCTCTAGAATAAAATAGAAATTCTTCAGCTTGCAATTAAAAGACCTCCATAGATAGTCTGATTTTCTAGCCCAGCTGTCCAATCCTGCTTTATATACCACTCCTTCATGTACTATACATTCCAGCCAAATACAAATATTCTCTCTGTTCCATTCTCATCTGCTGCCCCTTCCCCCTTACTCACAATGTGTCTTTTTACTCACAATGGATTTTATGCTTGGAAAGTGTATCCCATATTCTGTGTGTGGAAGTCCAACCCTGCTTTCAAAACTTTTTCCAGGTGTCAAGAAGCTTATTATGCCTCCAGAGAGAAAGAGAGAAGAGAGAAAAAGGGAGAGAGGAGAGAATAGAGAGAAAGGAAGAGGAGGAGAGAGGGGGAAGTGAGAAGAAGGGAGGAAAGAGAAAAATAACCCTACCAGACGAGTGTGGGTGACTATTGTTAGTCTGTCTGCCAGGGACAGAATGATGTCAGTGAAGTCATAGGAGAAAACAAATCCAGTGCATCTTTAAGTATTACCTCTAGTATAGTCAGTTCACATAGAATCACCTTCTTTTTCTTACCAGACTTCCTACAGTCATGTCCTCAGCATATCTTAAGGTTTAGAGATAAAACCAATTTTTATGCATTCTGTGTCAGATCTGAGGGGAATTTGGGGAATGACAAATTCTGGGTCAGTTTTGGATGGAGGAGGTCCAAACCCCTTAACAAAAACCTGCCTTTTCAATTCAATCTTATAACTCATTGTTTAGCTTTCTGACATCTATTAGTTTTGGCAAGAGCAAGGAATTATGCTCCAATTACAGGCAGCTAGAAAGGAATGAGGGCAAAGTATAATTGTGATATTATCTAGGATAGTCAATCCAGGAGATCCTAACATGCTTCATTTGAAACCTACAACCTTCTCTACCCCAACCAGGTGAAAGTGAGGTCTCCCTCTTCAAATTTCCCATAATACTCTGCCTAAGATTTCCTTCAATTCTCTTAATTGCTGCATTCTTCCTTGACATGTAGCTCTTTTTGTAATATTTCCTTCCTCTCATTAAATTAAAAGCTCCTTGAGAACAGATTTATACATAGTAGCTCCAAATGTTTTTTTTTTTTTCTTTTGGATTGAGTTGAGGATGCCCAGGATCCTTTATAGAAGTACCATCTAGAAGGTATGACCCATTAAGATCATTTGATATTTGGTGTCTAATGAAAGAGACACTTTATAAGATTCTAGATCAATCTACCAATTAACATGCATTTATTAAGTTGATGCTGCATGCTAGGCATTGTGCTTTGCATGGGATTATAAAGTCAAAGTGAAATGGTCCTTGCTCTCAATTTGCATGCTATTGGGAGGCCAACATGCATGTGTGCATGCATGTACACACATATGCATGTATTTATGTACATACACACATGTGTGTATGTGTATATATACATATACACAAGTACACACACAATAAATAGAAGATGATTTTAGTGAGAAGAGCACTAGCATTGTAGGGCAAGGGTAGGGGATGGGGAATCAAGGGAAGGTCTCATATAGGAGCTGAATCTTAAAGGAAACAAGGAATTCCAAGAGATAGAGGTGAGGAGGCTTGCTGAATAGGTATGGTGTACAGCCAGTAAAAAGAGAATACTTACTTAAATGAAGAATAATAAAGAAAACCAGTTTGACTGGATTGCAAAGTTCATGAAAGGGGAGTACTATTTAATAACACTGGATAGGTAGATTAGGTAAAATTCTAAATGATACTAGAGTTTATATTTGACTCTGGGGGTAATAGGGAGCCACTGGAGTTTCTTGAGAAGGGCATAGACATTGCCAGACCTGTGATTTAGGAAAATATACTTGACATCTATATGGAGGATAGATTAGACTAGGGAGCAATTTGCAGCAAGGAGACTAATTAGGAGACCATTGAAATAAGGTGACTATATGGTCAGAAAGAAGGAAATGAAAGTGAGAGATATGAGGTAGAAAGATGATTTGGGAACTGATATGTGAAAAGGATATGTGGAGTGAGAGTGAAAGGTTGAGTATAACACAGGTTGGTAACCTGAATGTCTGTAAGGGATGCTGGTGCCCTCAATAGAAAAAGATAGGTTCAGAAGAATGGTGGGGTTTAAAGTTAATGGGTTTAAAATTTTGGATCTGTTTAGTTTGTGATGCCTGATTTTGGGGAAAATCAAGGACTTGAAGGGAAGTCAGAGGACATCTATAGTTCATCTCTCTCGTTTTACAGATGAAGAAATTGATGGCCAACAAGTTTAAGTAACTCATCAAATAGCTAGTAGATGTCAGAGGCAGGATGTGGACCCAGGAACCTATATCTTCTGATTCAAGAGCTAGTGTTCTTTTCATTGAACCATGCCAGTTCAATGTGGACTTGACATATTTTTAAAATTTAATTGATCATACATTTATTTAGAATACAAGAGCTAAACTGTCCCCTTGCAGATAAGGTCAGTAGGTCTATTATGTTTCATAAGTTTTGTGAATACATTTAGGGGAAAAATATTGATAACTACTCATGAACATGGTTGCCTTTGTCATCAAGAGAAGCTTCACACATTTGGAGAGAACCAATTTTAACAGCCAGCCACCATTCAAAAATTTCATATTTCCAGAGAGGGACTGTCACTATTTTCTCGGAGAAAATATGTTCTTCAATCATGTGTGTATGTGAGTGTGTGTGTTTTATATACAGTCATAAAAGTTATAAATTGAAGCTTGGCATTTCTAAAAGTGGCAGCATAGCCACCAGCTGGGAAAACCAAAATCCTCCTCCACATTCATATCAATCTAAAAGTATCTAATGTTTTTCCTAAAATGCCTTAAATGTCTTTGGGGGAAAAATTCTCCATATCAAAATATACTATTCTCTGAAAGCTAGATAGTCTTTATATAAAATTTGATGGGGTTTGATCATGATGGGGAAGGCATTTTTTCTTAATATGGATTAGGTTAGCATTGTCTTATATTTGCTGAATTGGCCCCAAGGGGGTAAAGTTCATTTCTGTCCCTGACTTATTCCCCTTTTTGCCTCTTTCTGATGGCTCCTTAATGCCTTCTAGGGTTCCTAGGCACTAGCATTTTACCTTATATTTTAAAAAAATTTAAAATCCCATATAGAATCATCCACAAAGAATTTTCAAATATTTTAACACTTAAAAATGAAAAAAAAAAAACAAAACCTCATCACTATTACTTTATTTGGAATTTTTAAATATTTCAATTTCTATTTTTAAGATTGAAATATAAAAATAACCCATAGCTACTGTTCTATATTAATTTTTAAATGTAACAAGAACTTACGAGATTGTAAAAGAAAAGCTTTTCTATAAAGCTTGGAAATGATATCCATTTCTACTGGGTTTTGAAAGTGTAAAAACAAAGTATAAAATTGAAGGAAAGCAACTTGAGTATAAAAAGGGTATCCCACATTTCAACCACAATTAATAACTGGAAAACTGCTCTGTGCCAAGATACTTTTATCAGCTTCTTTATCTTCCAATAAAGTTATCAGTGTAGAGTAATTTGCTACTTTTATTAATTGGAGTTGGAATGTGGAACACTCTTCTTACATGAGGAAAGCTGAATTTCAATCGAACTCAACAAGCATGTATCAAGTATCTGACTATGTGTCAGATAGCACATTAGGTGTTGAGAATCCAAAGAAAAGAAAACATAAGAAATAGTTCCTGCCCTCAAAAACATTACATTCTAGTAGAACAAGCTTTAACTGAAAATCAAATAAAAAACAGCTATATGTCTCCTCTTCCCCCCGCCAGACAACTGGATTAAGTGACTTGCCCAGAGTCACACAGATAGGACATGTTAAGTGTCTGAGGTCAAATTTGAACTCGGGTCCTCCTGACTTCAGGGCTGGTGCTCTATCCACTGTGCCACCTAACTGCCCCAAGCCTTTCTTCATTAGAGCATATCCCATTCCTACCCTGTAGAGGGCTGAAACTCCAAAAAGATATGCTTGAATCAGACAACTGAGCACTTAAGGTTAATTATCTATTCAATGTAAGATAATGGCTCTATATACATATTTAGATAAAATGGTGATGTGATGGCTCTTCTCACCATTGGTTCTTGCTGAATGTTTTGGTGGTGAGATAATTGTAGGGGAGGATTGGAGGGCTGGGGAAGAGAAATCAGAGTCACCTGGCGGCAGGACGAGGAGGAGAAAAGAGGTTGGAGACTCCAGACCCCAGAATCCAGGATACATCTTTGGCAAGCCATGTGGCAGCTTGCCTGCCTTCTTCACTTCTCCCCCTAAAGACGAAGGACTTTAATTTATCCTGACTCTGGCTGACCTTGAGGCCCTCCAGGGAGCTAACCCGTACTTTACACTATCTCATGATCAAAATAATTGCCTCACTTAGCAATAATAATAAACTCAAGACCTTTATTTGAGGGAACTATTTGGGAAAAAAGCATCATGGTGGGTATCCTAGATTAGGAATCTAGGTAGATTCCTAGATTAGGAATTGGTAGGCCAGGGTCTGAATTGATTATTATTTCTGGGATCTTGGCTGGCTCTCTTATTTATAAAATGAGGGGATAGGACAGGTGGTCTTAAATTTTCTTTTCAACTCTAAATCCTATAATAGGTTAAAAAAAATGAACAAGAAATATGAGGCATCTATGGTTTGATAGCCATGGAAACATGAAAGTATCATTACTTCAGATTTGGTGATGGCTAGGATAACTGGAAATCACAGCTGTGGAAGATACTTATAACTTGGTATATATTTTTATCAGTTGGCTTTAATTAGTTTTGAGAGTCCTATGATATGTACTTAGTGTGCCTGGTAGGTAATGCATTATGATTCCATCTTATTTCTGGCATGTGTCCCTCTCTCACTTTGGGCTTAATGTCCTTAAAATGCTTCTCACCTTCTTGGGGTCCTAAACCATCACCCTATACTTGAAACCTGTTCTTTATAGAAAACATTTCTTACTCCTATGTAGGATATGGATGTTGATCAACATAAAGGAGACCCAAAACTGTCCATTTTGAGTAGAACAGATTGTGTGACTATTTTTCCACTCTGAGTTATTTGTAGAGCAGAACAATTTGCTTACTAGGAAATAAGAGAGAGCCTTCCAGGTTCTACAGCTCTGTACTGTGTATAATGAGAAGTAACAGTTCCCTGAACTGAACTGCCCCTGCCTCTTAATGACTACAAAAACACAAATCCAGGCTTTTCTACTTTTTGCTGACTCATTTTAGGAGTAGAACCACCTAAAAACTAGAACTTAGAGATCAGTTGATTTAACCTTCTCATTTATAGATAAGAAAACTAAGGCTCAGAAAAGTGAGGTGATCTGACCACTGTCACAAATTAAATGCAGCAAAAGCCACATTGAGTAAAGAGTGATTTTTTGAGGGGTGTGTGTGTGAAATTGGTTTTAGTTTTCCATTAAACTCTATTTTAAAGACAGGTCATCTCTTCCCTCTAAAAAATCTTCAAGTGTAATGAATTGAAAATCTGTATTGAGTAAGACTGTGGCCAGGTCTCTAGTTCTCTGAGTATTATGGTGTAAACAAAAGACTCTATAATACTTTCAGCACTTTACAACACTGAGATTTTTTATATTGGAGATCTTTTTTTTTTAAGCCATCATGCCTCCTCCTTCAACCTTTACCTCAAGTCTTATGTTTATCTCCTAGGCCTAAGGATCCCCTAATTCCACATTAAGAAACTTAGCAAATTTATTTTCTGACTTCATCTTTTTAATTGGAAGCTATAATTGAGTGAACAGTCTTACAGTATACCCCTTGCTTTCTGACATATGATTGGGGTGTATTAGAGTAGCCTACTGGTTGCTGTTATTAAATGGTTTTTCAGCCATGTCTGACTTTTTATGATGACACCATTTGAGTTTTCTCAAACCATTCAGGAATGCCATTTCCTTCTCTAGCTCATTTTACAGATGAAGAACTGAGGCAAACAGGGTTAAATGATTTCCCCAGGGTCATATAACGAGTGAGTATCTGAAGTCAGATTTTTACCTCAGGAAGGTGTCTTCCTGATTCCAGGCCTAGCACTCCATCTACTAGGTCATCTAGCTGGCGTGTCCCTGGACATTCCTGACATCCTGAATATTCCTTAAATTCTAGAGTATAGATTGTTGAATGAAACCTCTTTACAACTTTTGTAAATTATTTCTTCTTTTAAAAAATGGGGTTAACTTAAAATGAAGCATATTTACAAGACTGCACACAAACACTTCAAGTAGATGGACTCCAAGTAGATGGATAAGGGAAGAGAAAATTTCAAACTAATCAGTTCTGCTGCTCCTTTGCTGGCAGATTAGTGGGGGATTGGGTTGCCAAATGAATTGAAGAAAGATTTCTTTATTTCATTTCTCTCTTATAACCTTTCCTTTTAGAAGCAGTTGGCGAGGTAGTGGATAAGCTTTAAATTAAGAAGACCTGAGTTCTAATTTCTTCTTAGATACTTACTTGCCGTGTGATCCTGAGCATGTCATTTAACCTCTGCCTCAATTTTCTCAACTATAAAAAGGGGACCATAATAGTGCTTACACTATTTGCCTACCACAAAGGATTTTTGTGAGAAAAAGATATTTGAAAAGCATTTAACACAGTGCCTGGCACATAATGGTTGTTTAATAGATGCTTGCTTCCTCCTTCATTCTCTTCCTCTTTCCCTTCCTTTTCCTCTTCTACTCTCCTCCCTTCCTCTTTCCCTCTTTGTCCCCTTCTTTCCTTCCCTTATTAAAATAACCTAGAGTTATACATGGAAGCAGATTATCTTTAACTCAAATTTGCTCCACTAGAATTCTGGGTTTTATAATTCTACCATCAAACTCATCTGATTTTGTGGTAGAGCAGCAATATAATTACTTTGTTTTACCCTGATCCTAAATCTGTGTGTCTGCCTTTATGAGCCTTTACTACTCTTCTCTATTTTCTCCAGCCAGAGAAGAGGCAAAAAGATTCAAATCGCTTTAAATTGTTAAGATGAAAGATAAATAAAATATTTATCTGCTGGCCAATTGGATGGGGCCAGAAAAGCACTGACATAATCAAGAATAGCATTTCAGGCTATTAAATTTAAATCTCCCTGTTCATTGCTCAGTTACTCAAGATTCATTATCTCTTTGCTTTTCTAGACTTTGGTGTTAGGATTAGGTAGGATATTTAAGTCAGTGACAAAGAGTCTAAAGGATCTGATATTCTTGAATTTTACTGATAGTCCTCAGAGAAGCTTGGTAGAGTGATGATGTAAGCCTTGCCACACCCAGAGCATCATCACACTCAGGGTTGGGTAGAAATAAACCAGTTAATGCATGGGGAACAGAGAAGCTTTTCAAATGAAATCTTTTCAGTAGCTGTGTCTTCCTTATAATATAAAAGCCCTCTAATCCACCTATAGGAATCTTTTCTCCTGCTGATGAAAAGGTATTTGTAAAGGAAAAACATAAGGGTTCCTCCCCCCTCGTGAGCCCACTATGATGAAATTTCACCCCCACCCCTTCCACAACTTGCCCCAAATCCAGTGACTCTAACCCAGGTGTTTCTAAAGTGGCTTAAGGGTGTGTTCCTAGGTTCTCAAATCATTTTAAAAATCAAAACATAAGCTCAAAATCTATAAAACTAGGAAGGGTTTAGGTAGAATGAATGTGGCTTTCTTCATCAAACCCCAGAATGTCTATAAGTAGGGGTCTCTGCTTGAAGAAAATAAAGTTTAGAAACAAATAAAAAGGAGTCATGAAAGCTCAACATTAATATAACATTTTGTGGTTCACAAAACACTTTATTTGCATTAACCCTGTGAAACATCCAATATGGTTATTATTGTTCCGATTTTTCAGAGGAGAAAATTGTATAGGTGGCAAAGTAAAATGACTTGTTCATGACCATGGGTTAGAGCCTATTTTTTGTTTCTAGGGCTTGTATTCTTCTCATACCATATGTCTACAATTATGTCATAAAATGGAACTTACAGATAGTGCTAAAGGATTTTATGAAGATAGAGCTAAAAATGTAAAAAGCTTTCTTTAATATATAATGAAAATATTAAAGGAAATTAAGATGTCTGGGGATGGAGACCCCCTTTATCTTGTCCTTAGGTTGACATTCTGTAAGAGAAGACAATTGTTACGTTCCTCCACAGAAATAGTATATACTAAGTTAGTGGAATTAAAACTTTGATCCTCTTACAGCCATTATAATGTTTTATTTTTCCATACATCAGTGGATTTCTGATGTAGGTACTCTCTCCAGTAATGCAAATCACAACCCATCAATGCTCTCTCATGTTGTGTAAATCTTGTCTAGGTTCTTTCACTAATCATCTGTAAGGAGTCCATTTAACCACTGGGGATTTCCCCCAGATCTCTGAAAACTAAAGTTGAGCTTTACCCAAAGAGCATTGGAAAAGAAGATAGATGTTATAAGATTGAAGTGGATGATGTGGTTGTTATTATCCCCATTTTATAGACGGAACTAGGTGGTGTAGTGAATTGAGCACTGGAGTCAAAGAGATCTGAATTTGAATCTTGTCTTGGACATTTACTAGCTATGTGACCCTGGGTAAAGAACTTTACTTCTGTCTTCTTTAGTTTCCTCATCTGTAAAATGAGAGTAATATAAGATCTACCTTGCAGAGGATTTAATAAAATAATGAAGGTCATTGTGAACTTTAAAGTGTTATATAAATGTTAGATATTAGTATTAGTAGTTGAATTATGGGCTATAATATATTATTAGTGAATAAATGTAGGAGAAAAATGGTGTAAAGATTCCATCACAGGGTAAACTAGTAATGTGGTGAAAGTAAAGAAATAACCAAAGAAGATAACCAATATGTTCCATTGTTATCTATAAAAAAGATGACTTGTTAAAATCTTTATTTACTTTAATTTTTTTTAAAGGTTACATTCTTCAAGAATGCTGGAGTGGGATGGAAGTGGGAGTAGGATGGGAATTTGCAGTTTTTACATGGATTGAAATTTGTGAAATCAAATCAAGAAACCAAGAGTGTTGGGTAAGGAGTCAATGCTTAGAAAAAGTCATCATCCCTGAATTATATTTCCTCTAACAATTTTATTTTTAAATTTCTTGGAAACTTTAATCTGCCTGGATTCCATTTCCTTTCCGTATCCCACTCTTCCCTTTCTACTACACTTCCTAACCCCAAATTCCCTTCTACTATGATACCCATCTCTAATTTAGGATTAATTGCAAAACCTAGAGGAGGAATTGAAAGACATATTGTCTTTGTATGGAGGAGTGTCCCCTGTAGGTTGCAATGCCATTAATTAAAAAGACACCTTACCAAAGAGTACACCAGGTAATATGCAACTAACTTCTTATCTACTCTCTGAGTAAAATATTTTCACGCCAGAAGTCTCTTGGATGCTGGAGCTCTATTATACTGACTGTTACTTATGTTATAAGATTTTTCTTCAGTAATTCACTAACCTTAATGACCTCTGGAAATATATTCCATCTTCTTTCAACTTTCCTCTTCCCCTCTACCACCAACTCTGACATTGAAATTACTCAACATTGCAAGCACAAGTCAGCCCTTGACTTTGTGTTTGTGACTATATAGTGGGGAGAAGCTATCATCATGTATTCATTTGTTGATCATATTCTTATCTTCTTTGTAATGATTGAGCATCATAATATAGCTTTGGAAGATCTTATTCAATAATTTTATAGGGAGAAAAATTCCTGTTTTGATATGTTCAATAATATAGAAAGGATATTCATGACTATTAATGATGCAACATATCACATTTAAAAAAACATTGTTTAAGAAAATTGAAATTGCAAAATGATTAATCATATGGAGGAATTCCTTTAAAGAGTAAAGTCATCTCAGGTGTAAGGCAAAATTGGCATAATGGGAATAACATTGCATTTAGAGGACTTAACTACTGGCTGCCTGTGTGACCTTTTGGGAAAGTCATTTAAATATTTTGGGCCTTAATTAATGATAAAATGATGGTGGTGGGGGACATTGACCTTAGCCTCTAATTTAAAAAGTAGATGTCAGAATGAAAAGTTCTGAATATATCATAATGTGCTTTTGGTGTTTCAAGCAATGCTACTGGGCTTCTTTGTTTCCTGTCATCTCTCTTTGTATGCATTGCTTTTCACTCCCACCTTACTTACTGGGCCTTGTAAGAAAATCTGTGAGAAGGGTAGATGGGATGCTGATAAATAAAAATGGAAAAAGTTGAAGCTGCACAATTCTCATTTTGCTGAGCCACTGTCAATCAAAATTGAAGAATCGTGGATAGTAGGAGATATACTATAAAGTTAGAAAAGGACAAATGTTTTGATTTTCAGTAAAATGGAAGACAACAATATGGAAAACCATTGGCTAGGGAGCTTGACTTTGTTTCCTGGTATAATATCCCTCTGCACTACCTCCCTAAATTTGAACTTACACAGTCTCTCAGATGGCTAACATCTTCAGTCTTGGGTACCATGTGAGACTATGCTTCTCACATTGTAGCTTACAAGGCTGGCCCAACCAGTGTGCTTTCCCTTTACAGTCATTCAGCAGACAAAATGAACTTTTAATAAAGGCATTTAGTAAGGTGACATCATAAAAAGAGAGGCTTACAAAACTTCTAGTATCTCCATAAACCTGGCCTAAAACACACAGACTATGGCTATGGGAAGAGTGGGCAGTAATATGAATATATGGTGTTGGGACACATGTAGGAGTATGCTGGGAGTCACTTGAACTGGTTCCAAATTGTCTACTTTTCAGTGTGGACCATTTATGTCTCAGAAAAAAGCAAATGCTATAAACCAGAGCTTGAATTATTGTTTTGCTGATTGTCTAGATGCAGGAAAGTGATGGAAAGATCTTTAATAACATAGATTATATTTAAAAGTTTGTTGAGTGTACGTCTCTACTCCTCTCCAGTTATTAAACATTTATCAATATGTCTGTTGGAACACACCTGTGGGAAAGTCATATGACCAATGCTTCAAGTACTGAACAGTCTGAAGCCCTTTCTCTCTTATGGAGTCCTCATAAAGGTATCTCCTCCAGTGATAACCTGTCTGCTATGATTTTCTCAGCTGGGCTCCCAAGATCTGCTACTTTCTCCCCAGCTTTACTCCCATTTGCCAGGGCTAGCTCTCTCTTGACAATATAGATTTTTATTTTTTTCCCCTGAGGGATTGGGATTAAGTGACTTGCCCAGGGTCACACAGTTTAAAAGTGTTAAGTGTCTGAGGACAAATCTGAACTCAGGTCCTCCTGACTTCAGGGTTCATGCTCTATCCACTGATCCATCTAGCTTTCCCTAGACTTCTTCTTCTTTTTTAAAATGCTGCCAGAGATTCAGTTTCTCAAGGAAACTTTGTTGAGTAACTGTTTCTTTGTATCTATATCTGTCTGGAGTTTGTATCTCTGGTTCAACTGTATCTCTTAATTCTCCTGAACTGATTCTCCAACTGCTATATGGAGTGTCTTTGGGGTAAGTAATCTTTGCAAATAGACACTGTGGATAATGGGGGAGGGAAGGTAAAGAAATTCTCTCTCCTTCTGCCCCCCACCTTCCAGGTGTCTTCCCTGCAGTCCACTTCTGGCTCATACAGTTGGAATTACCCAATGTGTTAATTGATCCTGGTTTAGTTATTTAAATATTCTCCAGGGACAAGGCCAATTATTGTTTATCTAATTCCAAGATATCCTTCTAATTCCATCAGAGAAAGGTGTTCCAACTTCATAAGGCAATAACAGGGTGTTAACATCTTGTTAACACATACATACCTCTGTCATCTATTTCTACCAAAGGATGGTGGGGAGAGAGCAATTGGTCAAGCTCTAGCTTACCTTGGGAAAATTTTAAACCAGATCATTAAAGAGATGGCTGTTGGACAGCTAAGAAATACAGCAGTGACTATAAAGAGCCAGCAGAGATTCAACAAGAATGGGTCATGCTAGATTAGCCTTATTTTGATTTTTGACGGAGTTACTGAACTACCACCTCAGGAGAATACTGAAGATATTGTTTGCCTAGATTTTGACAAAGAATTTCAAAAAATATCTCATACTATATTTGTAAAAAAGTAGAGAGATGCAAACAAATTGTAATTAGAAGGATTCAGGTTAAATGGTTGTAGTCCTTGCAAGTAGTCCTGGTATTTCCTAGCACCTAGCATGAAGCCTGGAATATAAGTGCTTATTGATTGATTGTCTTCTTGTTAAATGTCAACTTGGCCAAGAGGTCTCCAGTGGAGTGCCTTAGGGATGTGTACATGATCCATTGCTGTTAACAGTTTTTAGGCAGTGACATGGGTGGAGGCTTAGAGAACACAAACATCAAATCTGCTGATGGAACAAAGTTAGTTGAGCTATTTAAACATAGACTGAGGGATGTTTAGAATCTGGAAAGAACCAGGCAGATGAGAGTAGATTTGTCCAACATATATAGTTTGCAATATTTCTCAGTGCAGCCCAAATGGAGAAGAAACTATAATTGGGAAATCTTTAACAAAGTAAGTAAAGTACAATCAAATATAGATAATGTTTGCATGTATTTTTGTAAGTCAGTGTGTATCCCACAGAGATACTTATGCATAGTTTGGTGGCCATTTCTATTTGATTTTGATACTGCTGAACTAGAATATTGACTTGAATCTAGTATGATAAAATTCAATAACAACAAATGTAAAATCAAATTCAAATCCTTAAGTTAAATAGGAAAGACATTAGGCAGCAGTCCATCTTAAAAAAAAACAAAAACCCAAACTGGCTTGGCAGTTTTAGATCTCTTCAAGCTTACTATGATCTTTTAAAGCTTTCTTTTAAAAAATTAATTTATCTTTTCAGCTTATAAAGTCCGTTTTCCCCTTTTCACTTCTGCTCCCCCTTAAAAAAAAGAAACAAAGCCTTTGTAACAATATACACAGTCAAGCAAAACAGATTCCAATATTAGATGGGATACATACACATATGTATACATATACACATCTATCTTCCTTCCTAACTTCCTTCCTTCCTTCCTTCCTTCCTTCCTTCCATCCTTCCTTCCTTCCTTCCTTCCTTCCTTCCTTCCTTCCTTCTTTAGCCTCACTTTCCCAAACTGTAAAATAGGAAAAATAATACACCTACTTTACAGGGTTGTTGCTCAGGATCAAATGAGATGATATTTGTAAAATACCTTGAAAACCTTAAATTCCTATATAAATGCTAACTGTTATTGTTTTTATTTCATTTAGCATCATTGAAGAAAAGAACCTATTTGAATATAATCATAGAGAATGGAGAGAAAAGAATAAAAAAGAAATTCCTGAAAGGAGCTAAGAACAAGTTATTAGACCAATGGAGGTTATTAAACTTCTGGGGATATTGAAAGTCTTGGTAAAATAGCTAATATTTGGAGTCAGAAGACCTGGTTTCTGGTCCAGAGTCTGTCACTTACTATGTAATTGTGGGCAAATCACTGAATCTTTCAGAGTATTTCCACATCTGGAAAGTGGCCCATAGTGCTCAAATGAGGATCAAATGATGCAAACATTTTTAACCTTGCAGAGAACAATACAAATATAAAATGCTGCTATTAATCTTCACAATTGTGCCCATCTCAGTCTACAAATACATATTTGCTTGGATGTCCTAGTTGCACCTCAAATTCAAAATGTCCCATATATCAACCTTGTTATCTTTTACCCCAAATCTACTTCTCATTCTAACTTTACAATTACCATCAGTGACACTTCTATTCATTTTATACACATTGACAATATCCCCGATGAGAATATTAGAAGGGAATAGGCAAGCTTTTGAAAGAAATAGTCCGGAGCAGAAAACATTTTTGTATTACATAACTGACAATATGTAGATCATACAAGATTCACTGTGCTTATTGTGTATTGACTATTAATTAAAAAGGATTTGGCAGGATAAAATAGCACTATCAAGTCTCCATTATGGCAAAGTATCTCCCATCCACATGCCAAAACTTTGCTTGATTCATTGAAATCCATAGCAACAAAATATAATCTTTTCTGATCATCAACAACACCAGCAAGACTTTAAATCTGGAGACGTATGCTCATCAAAAGTCTTCATCTTTGTGAAGGATAGTCAGTGCAGAGTCCAAATCAAGGAGAGATTTTCGGTAGATGATGGGGATCTCCATTTGCTCCTGTTTGCTGATGACATTGTGCTGGTGGCATAAAGGCTTGGAACACCAAATGCTTCTTAAATGAGATCAATACAATTTCACTTACAAATGAATTAGATTAGTATCTCCAAGGCCCAATGACTACACTGATGATTACAGCTATGTAATAACATTGATACTTTTAAGAACAATTTAAGCTTTGGGTTTAAGTACACACAAGGGAATAATTTAAAAAGATCTCTTCATTTTCTGAATCTTGAAGCTCATTAGACTTGAATATATGAAACATTATATGTAATATTTTTGTATTCTTGAAAACAGTTACTTGACTTTTTGGTAACTACTATGCAGAAGATGTATTTTGAAAATGTGGGGATACAGATCCATTTGTAGATCATCAAAACAAACATCAAGGAGTCACCGAAGAAAATGATGTAACAGAATTATCTCCATTTTCAGATCACAATCAATATTTAACTCAATAACTATATATCAGTTTTGGCTAGGAGCGAAAAAGATCCTCACAAAAGGACATGTAAATGAAAACAAAGTTTTTAGCTTTGACAATCATAAAATGAATACAAAGGGACCTAAGGTGTTTAATAGTACTTTATGTCCTATGATCACATTTTAACTCCATGAATATAAAAATTGAGTCAAGAAAGGACAATGCACTGATGATCTTAGATTTTGACTGTTTTTAAAAAATCAAACTACTTCTACATAATTTTATATAGTTGTTTTAAAATGTGTTTTTAGTGATTTAAATGAATGAAAAATTAAATAATATTAAATAATTTAATAAATATATTTTATATACTAACTAAAATTTATATACTAAAACAAAAGTGCCTTATATATTTTGCTTTCGTGTAGTATAATGTAGTGTGGTAAATATCATCCTAGTTGACTCCTAATATTCTTTCCAATTCTCTAATTCTATTATTTAGAGATCATGTACTAAATACAGAGACTGTGCTATTCTCATTACACATAGAAAGTAATGGAGTATTATTCTCCATTTCTGCTCCTAAGAAACAAGTTATGTTCATCCTGGATCCCAAGACTTTAGATATCACAATAGAGGAGATGCAGTGGAGCTTTGGAAAATGCACTAGAGTGAATTACACACATCTTCTAGAAAAGGATTAACTTTGCTGCACAATATTCTTGATTAGGATCCAGAAAAATAGAACCAGTGTAACTTGACACAAAAAACCAAAGGATATCTTTATTGTACTTGAAAAAAAAATACATTCATGAGAAGATTATTCTTAAAGACCTTGCATCATAAGCTTGTAGAAATCAGTGGATTTTTCCTATAAAAATAGGAAAGCTATATTCACTCTTCAGAATTTTGTACTTGTGACTATCCTGGGAGTGGAAGTGTGTAGAATGGATCTTTACATGGCCAAAACATAGTTTGTTCAGCCCAAAAGTGTGTCCTTGTCCCACAACTAACTGGATTTCTAATTATTTTCAGACGTGAATATTGTCGAGTGTTTACCTAGTTAGGTATCCTTCATAAAGGAGATCCCTACAATAACACACTTATTATTAGAGGAATTAGGATCTACCAAGATCCTGATAATTTTTGGTAAACTAAGGGTGATGCGGTAGAGCTTTAAATAAGAGGAATTATTTACTTCAAAAAAGATAATTACAAATTTTCAAATATTCCCCTGCACACATGGGAGGAGGCACAGTCTTGCTTCCCCCTTGCCCCATCTCAATCCCTAGGGAGGGGAAGAATATTAGGTTCATAGTTTAGTGGGATTCCCTTAGAGCACAGTTCTAGGTCCAAGACTAATAGCTTTGTTGGCCTTGAATCCCAGATATTCTGGCTTCTCAGGGCTTCCACATCAGACTTTCTCTTGCAATCTTGGCTTCAAGGACTCTGTGGCTGGAACAGCTGGGTTTGTGTGGATCATTTATGAGACTTGAAACTGAGGACAAAAAACACAGAACAGAAACAAGCACCCCTAAGCTTATTTCTGAGACCTGAGGTAAAAGAGGGTGAGCACAACTGAAAAGATCATGAAAAAAGGAGAATAGAAAGAGATTCTTGAGGTAGTTCTTACTAGTTTTAAAGATGCAGAGAAGTTACCATGGCAACTGGTAGGGGATACAGTAGGATCCATATTAGGCAAACTGGATCCTAAAACCAAAGTTTACAAAACTAAGTTACACAAGGTAAGGGCTAATTTTGTATACTGATAAATTGCACAAACTTATGTCATTTTGAAATGTGGTGAGGCTTAGGCGAAAGGGAACTGACCACAGTTAGGAAAATCTGAGTTCAAGTCCTACTGCTTTAATTATGTGCCCATGTGCAAGTCACATTCTCTTAGCACTCCAGGTAATCCTCTAAGTCTATAACTTTCAGAGCAGGAGCTGAACTGCCTCGCTAGAGGAAATTTCATCACTGGGAATTCCTTATACCAACCAAATCACAGGCCCCATTTTAAAAACCTGATGTTATTGCATCAGCTCTGTGGCTTGCCCAAGCAAAATCATTTGTACCATATGGATAGGCCACTCTAACACCCTCAGCCCCCATATTTATTAATATCTAATGCTTCCACCATTGACTAATATTAATGCAGTTGTGCTATAAAATCTGTGGAGCTATCATTAAGCCAGGCCATTATTATTCTTCTCTGCTAATTTGATTGAATTACTTGGCACCAAGAGAGAAGTTTGTAAGAAAAAAGGCATGAGAGGAGTTGGTAGTCTCAAACAATTCTGCCATCATTGCATCATTTTGACTTTGAGAAGAAACACATTAATAAAAACTAGGGCTGAGAGACCACAAAGTGTCCCAGATATAGCTCTGTATCCTTTTTTTTAGGGGTGGGGGAGAAAGGGAACCTAACGCATAAGATCAGTCCAGAATTTAAAGGAAAAAGTGTTTTAATAGATCATTGTAGCTAGTGTCTATATGGTACTTTAGGGTTTGTTAGGAATTTCACACATCTCCTTTGATTATTCTAACAACCACATAAAGTAAGTACTATTATTGTTACTGTTTTACAAATGATGGAACTGAGGCTGAGAAAAGTTAAGTAACATGCCAGGGTCACATGAATAGTAAGTATCTAGGGTGGGATTCAAACTCAGAGCAGCACTTCATCCACTATGTCGCTCTTTGGAAATATATGAGTTTGCCTCATCTGAAAAGAAGGGAATAAATATTTATATAGCACCTACTATGTGCCAAGTACTATGATAAGCACTATTCAAATATTACCTCAGGTCTTCCAGATTCAAGGCCTGGCATTTTATATATGTCACCACTTAGCTGCCTCATCTATGGCAGACAGAATTAGTCTCTTATTGGTTTGGGTTCATATCTACTGGAGAGTTCTTGTAAATGCCTCATTTTACATAATTTTGCCTCATGCAACTTTTGAAATCAATGTAGGTTTAAATGAGGAGTCTATGAACTTAAAAATAATGGGTATGCGTGTTTCACTATAACTGGTTTCCTTTGCAATTCTTTGCATTTTGTTTTATGTACTTCGAAACATTATTATGAGAAGGGATCCATAGATTTTGCTGGACAGCCAGAAGGATCCATAACATAAAAAAGGTGAACAATCATATCTTAAAAAGTGCTTAGTGACTGATTAGATGGTCAGCTATCACTGTGCCAGCAGAAATGCAGACAAAGAATCATTCAAAAAACAAATCAATGTTTGATTAGGACAGAAATGGAAAAATAGACCAATAGAAATATTTCCAGCAGTATGTTGTCCCTCAAATGAATATCTTCTTTTTTTTTTTTTTAACTTTAAAGTGTTTTTTTTAAATACAGATTTTTATTTACAAGTTATATGCATGGGTAATTTTACAGCATTGATAATCGCCAAACCTTTTGTTCCAATTTTTCCCCTCCTTCCCCCCATCTCCTTCCCCTGATGACAGGTTGACCAATACATGTTAAATATGTTAAAGTATAAATTAAATACAAAATAAGTATACATGTCCAAACCGTTATTTTGCTGTACAAAAAGAATCGGACTCTGAAATAGTGCACAATTAGCCTGTGAAGGAAATCAAAAATGCAAGGGGACAAAAATATAGGGATTGGGAATTCTATGTAATGCTTCATAGTCATCTCCCAGAGTTCTTTCGCTGGGTGTAGCTGCTTCAGTTCATTACTGCTCCATTGGAACTGATTTGGTTCATCTCATTGCTGAAGATGGCCAGGTCCATCAGAATTGATCATCATGTAGTATTGTTGTTGAAGTATATAATGATCTCCTGGTCCTACTCATTTCACTCAGCAAAATGAATATCTTCTACCTCCCTTTTAACCAGTACAGTTTAGAAAAGATCTTCTATTCCAGACTCTTGTCAGAAATATTGAGAAAGGGGGGAGGCAAGTCTCTACCACTTAGGACTCTCCTCCAGAGAGCTAGCTTCTAGCTGACTGTCTTAATTTAACTTGCTTGTAGTAATCACTCCACCCCTGTCTACATCTTTTTCTGTATTATATATTGTACAGCTAGACTCTGGAAATCTTGGTTGAATCCCATCGAACTCAGAATTTATGCTTATTAAACCCATCTGGAGCTCCTTTCCTGCTTGAATCAATGATTTGGGATCTTCTAAGGTCTTGGTTTAGAATCTTCTCTGTTTCTTTACCATGATGGCATTTCCTACACGACTGATCCAGTATCTCAAAGTGATTCAAAGTCCCATCCCACTTTCAGTCAGTCCCACAGTTAATGTGTTTCTTAATCAGATAGGTCTGTGCATGAAGAAGTTTAGACTTGATCTCTATTGCATTTTTATTTGCAGCACTATTCCATATCCAAGGGATCTCAAATCCCCTTTGATTTAATTTTTATCCACATTTTTAGTGCCAGAACCTATTTAATAAGATCATCTGATTGACCCTCTTGCTACAGACCCGAGAAGTATTATTATTATTATTATTTGCAGGTGAGGCAACTGAAACTTTTATATACATTATCAATTAATAATCAGCAAGTATTATTAAATACCTAACATATACAATGTTTGGAGGATAAAAGTACAAAAAATTCAAAAACCTTACATTGTAATGAGGTAGAGAAGAACTGGGCAGCTAGGTGGCATAGTGAACAGAGTGCTAGGCCTCAGACCCTCACTAGCTGCATGACACTTGGAAAATCACTTAGCTCTATTTGCCTCAGTTTCCTAATCTGTAAAATGAGCTACAGAGGGAAATAGCAAACCATCCCAATATTCACCCCAAATAGAGTGATGAAAAGTTGTTCACAATTGAACAACAAAAAGAGAAGTAAATATAAAATGTATATATAGAGTATAAATGTAAAGTTAACAAGGGCAGGGAAAATAATATGCATTTATTAAGCATCCGCTATATTCCAAACACTATGCTAAGAAAACATTTGGTCTTTACCCTTCCCATTTTGCCAATGAAAAAACTGAGGTTCAGAGAATCAAAGTACTTTGACCAAGATGACATGACAAGTATATGGCAGAACCTGGTCTTGAACTAAGGTCCATTGTAATGCTCTGTTCTGTCCAGTTCACTTGATACACACTTAATGTATGTAGGACATTATAGAATATGTATAAGAAGGAAAGAGATTCATGACATGGTATCTGTTTTGAAGAGCTAATATAAACATATAATTATAGCTAGAATTTATATGATAATAGCTAGCATTTATATAACATTTTAAAGTTTGCAAAAAAAAAACCCTAAAAAATCTTTGCAAATATATTATTTTCTCAGCACCTCTAAGACATAGATGCTATTATATCCCCATTTTATAGATAAAGAAATCAAGGCAGGTAAAAGTTAAGTGATTTACCTCGAATCTCACAGCTAGTGTCTAAGGCTGGGCTGAACTCAGGTCTTCCCATCTCTTGGCCATCTCTCTGTTTCTGCCTCTATTTATCTGTCTCTCTTCCTCTCCCTTTTAAGATAAACAATAATATGCTAGTATAAGGTAAATGCCTAATTATTGGCTGAGACAATGTTACAGAAGTTCATGAATGTCCATCACCATAGCCTCAGGTCATTGGACAAGACTTCATCAAGTAGTAGGCTGGACATGAGCTAGGTCTGGATAGAGGGATAGAAATCAGATAAGCAGAGAAGACAAGGAGAAGGGCCAATCAAAGGTCTTGAAGTGAGAATGAATGTTCTTGTCATGTTCTGGAGAGAAGGAGTAGATCAGACTCTTTGGAACAGAAAATGGGAATAGACGTGTAATAGAAAGTATGTATGGAAATAATTTGCTGAGGAGTTTGAATATTATCCTATAGCAATACAGAGCCATTAATGATTTTTAAATAAGAAAGTGAAATGCACAAAAGGAAGATTAATCTGATGGCAAGCAAAATGGATGAAAGTAAGGAAAGTTTGCAGGAGAGAAGGGAAAGAAAAGTATTTCCTTCTAGGCCTAATTATAACTTTGCTGGTCCAGTGACTCAGCTTCTTCCATGAGTACGAAGTGGTCAGATGAATGTATCCATGGTCAATTAAACCCAAATGAACCTTTGCATATCCAATTAAGCTCTCAAGTTGGAACTTAATAAGGGCATTTCATTCACACATATGTATGTAGATTAAATTGTGTGTGGGCCCTGACATTTCAGGAAACAAATTTAAACTGGCCTCAAAGTCATGTATATTTCTTTCATCTCAATTTATTTTTGATTTTCTAACCAATTCTTTGTACATGATTTTAAGTGTACCCTACAGGCAGTTAGTTTATTGCTACTTATAGCAGTACTTTCTTTATGAAAGCTTCAATTTGGACTGTTGGTTTCTGTGCCAAAGAAAGCTCACTAGCATCTCCTCTTGGAAAATTCTTTCATAATAATAATTTTTTTAAAAAAATGTAAGAGGCAATGAAAGTTAATATCTTTGAAAGCAAGCTTGTTTTTGTTATTTGTAGAACTTCCGGATTCCCTCTTCAAAATAAGATTATTGTTGGCTAAACTATGAATAATTTTTAAGTTTGTTTTCAGGCTGTGTTTATTTTTAGTAACATTTTTGGGATTTAATGTGATGAAAGACACCAGTTGTGTGTCTTTTTTTTTCCTTCAAATTTCACAGCTTCAACTGACAAAGGAAATTAGTGTAACTTTCTCAAATGTGTCCTCTTTCTTTGTCAATGCACCAGATGGCGCTATGTTGCAGGTTCTTAAAACTGAAATTAACTTTTTATTCTATAAATGATACTGGTAAATTATAGCTTCTTAGATCCAAGACTCGTGATTGGGTTAGGAATTATGTATGTGAAAAGGAGATCCAATGTTACATTTAATAAATACTGTCTTCCAACTTTCTGCTCTCTCTCTCCTCGTCACTGCACCCAGGAGATTTTTCCTGCCCTAAAGAAAATTTATCTTCTTGGCACAAACTTCTGCTCAAATAGGTGATTCAAAGGAGAAGCCTCTCACTATTTTTACCCTTAGGTTAAAGAAAAGTGAGTTGAAAAAGTAATTCATACTAAGATGTTAGTGACTGGACAGGTTATCCCTTCTAAGATAGTTTGCATTTAAAAGAGCTGCTGTGAAAAGGATCCAGTATAAAGAAAAAAAAAAGACTCAATAATGAAGATATTTCTGCTCTGAGTAGGAAGAATGACTGATTCTGCTGCTTTTTTGCTCCTTATCTGAATAGAAGCTCAGAAAATATATCTGTCTGCAAGGCAGATGTGCAGCCCATATCTCAATCAAGATATACTTGCTATTCTTTGCCTCCTTAAGATGTTCTGAATGAAGTTCAACCATCATACCTCTAGGATAAACAGCAATGTCTTTATGAGACTGATTTAAAAAGTGAAAAGACAATAGGGATTGGAGAAGGAATAAAATAGAAACTGCTACAAGAAAAGGCATTTGAGTAAATACCAAGAATATTATATCTGATATATTTGAATCTCAAAACTGTTATCATCGTTGCTAAAAAAAGAAAAATATACTGCTGGCATTTCAAATTAACAGGATGAATTCCACTGATAACTTTGCAACCTATGTTATATATTCTTTCGATACATATTTAAAAAAAATTTCTCACTAAATTAAGTGTAGTAATTGTGTTTTAAAAATTAAGATTATTTTTGACTTATTTTCATAAGTTTGTAAATTTTTATATTTTATTTTTTAAGTTAAATTTTGTTTTATTTTTAATTCCAAATTTTCTTTCTCTTCCCCTCTCTCATCAATTGAATCAAGAAAAATAAAAGTCATTACATATATATGTATGCATATATACAAAACAATTTCTACATTAATCATATTCTAAGGGGGAAAACAGCAAAAAAAGGAAATAGAAGAAAATATGATTTAATCTTTTTCTGTATATGGCTAACATATATTAGTAGTCTTTTAGAATTATTGTTGATCATACTAAGTTTTTCAGAATTGATTCTCTTTATGATATTACCATTTCTGTATAAATTGTTCTTCTGGTTCTACTCCCTTCCCTTTAGTTTATTCAAGATTTCTCCCCTTCACATTTCTTTTAGGAAAATAGCATTCCATCCTATTTAAATACCATAATTCATTTAAACACTTTCCAGCTGATGGGTATTCCTTCAGCTTCCAATTCCTTGCTAACAAAAAAAAGTTGCTATAAATATTTTTGTACATGTGAGCTTTTTCCATTTTCTTTGATTTCTTTAGGGTAAAGACCTAATAGGGTATCACTGAGTCAGAGAATATATACAGTTTGAGCATAGTTCCAAATTACTTTCCAGAATGGTTGGTCTAGTTCACAATTCCACCATCACTGGTGTACCTATTTCCCTACATTCATTCTATCATTTGTCATTTTTCTTTTGTTGTTATTGTTATAGTTGTTGTGTTAGCTATTTATTGAAAAATCAACAAGAGATGGTACTTCAAATTTATTTTAATTTGCTTTTCTCTAATGTTTAGCCATTTAGAGCATTTCCTTCCATATGGCAAAGTTATATATGTTATGAATTTGTTATGGCTATAACTTTGCATATGCAAAAATGTTCTAAATCACTACAATTTAAAGTTAAGGTTATAAAAGGAGAAATATTAACAATCTCATATGCAGGTGATACAACTCTGATGGTAAAAAATGAAGAAGAATTAAATAGCCTCTTGATGAAGATGAAGAAGAAAGTAAAAAGGACTGGCTTGAAACTAAACATTTAAAAAAACAAGGTTGTAACATCTGATTCCATTACTTCCTGGCAAACAAAGGGAAAAGAAATGGAAGCAGTAACGTATTTTATAATCTTGGTCTCAAACAATGACTACAACCATGAACTTAAAAGATGCTCATGGAAGATCCATGAAAATTTCCATGGAAGGAAAGCTATGGCAAATTTGGACACTATACTAAAAAGCAGAGACATCACCTTGCTGACAATAGCCAAAGTTATGTTTTTATTTTTATTTTTTTATTAAAGCTTTTTATTCACAAAACATATGCATGGATAATTTTTCATCAATGACCCTTGCAAAGCCTTCTCTTCCAAGTTTTCCCCTCCTTCCCCACACCCCCTCCCCTAGATGGCAGGTAGTCAAATGCATGTTAAATATGTTAAAATATATGTTAAATCCAAAATATGTATACATATTTATACAGTTATCTTGCTGCACAAGAAAAATAGGGTCAAGAAGGGAGAAAAAATGGGAAAGAAAACAAAATGCAAGCAAACAACAGAGAGAGTAAGAATGCTATGTTGCAGTCCACACTCTGTTCCCACGGTTCTCTCTCTGGATGTAGATAGCTTTCTTCATCATTGAACAAAAAGAGTGAGAATGCTATGTTGTGGTCCACACTCAGCTCCCATGGTCCTTTCTTTGGGTGTAGATGACTCTTAATCACTGAACAATTGGAATTGGTTTGAATCATCTCGTTGTTGAAGAGAGCCACGTCCATCAGAATTGATCCTCATATAGTATTGTTGTTGAAGTACATAATGATCTCCTGGTTCTGTTCATTTCACTTAGCATCAGTTCATGTAAGTCTCTCCAGGCCTCTATGAAATGATCATGCTGGTCATTTCTTATAGAACAATAATATTCCATAACATTCATATACCATAACTTATTCAGCTATTCTCCAACTGATGGACATCTGTTCAGTTTCCATTTCTTACCAGTACAAAAAAGGCTGCCACAAATAATTTTTGCACATGTGGGTCCCTTCCCCTCCTTTAAAATTTCTTTGGGATATAATTCCAGTAGAAACACTGCTGGGTCTAAGAGTATGCACAGTTTGATACCTTTTTGAGCGTAGCTCCAAACTGTTCTCCAGAATGGTTGGATCTGTTCACAGCTCCACCAACAATGTATCAGTGTCCCAATTTTCCCACATCCCTTCCAAAATTCGTCATTATCTTTTCTGTCATCTTAGCCAATCTGAGACTGTGTAGTATTATCTCAGAGTTGTCTTAATTTGCATTTCTCTGATCAATAGTGATTTGGAGCATCTTTTCATATGACTACAAATAGTTTCAATTTCTTCATCTGAAAATAGTCTGTTCATATCCTTTGACCATTTATCAATTGGAGAACGGCAAAGCTGTGGTTTTTTCAGTAGCAATATAAATGACTGAAAATTGGACTTTAAGGAAAGCTTTGTAATTGTGGTGCTGGAGAAGAATTTTGAGAGTCCTTGAACATCAAGGAGATAAAAATCAGTCAATATTTAAAGAAATTAATTCAGGTCATTCACTGAAGCTGACCCTTATAATATGACCCTTTGGCCATATAACAAGAAGACAGGACTCATTGGAAAAGACCCCAGTGTTGGGAAAGATTGAGGGCAAAAAGAAAAGATGGATATTTAGTATTATGGAAACAGCAAACAAGTCTGGACCGACTTTGTGAAAAAGTAGAGAACAGAAAGGCACAGTGTATTGTGGTCCATGGGATCATGAAAAATTGGACATAACTAAGTGACTTAACAAGAACAATCAATAACTTTGATTTATTCCTCTGAAAACTGCGTATTCATATCCTTTGACCATTTACCAATTGGGGAATGGCTGTTATTCTTATAAATTTGACTCTATTTCCTATTTAATTTAGAAGTGAGACCTTTACCAGAAAAACTTGCTGCACAGATTTTCCCCTAGTTTTCTGTTTTTCTTCTAATTTTAGCTACATTTGTTATGTGAGGGAAAAAACCCTTTACTTTTATGTAACAAAATTTTCCCATTTTATTTTCTATGAACTCCTCTATCATTTGTCTGGCATGAATTCTTTTCCTATCCATAGATCTGTCAGGTAATTTCTTTTACTCTCCACCAATTTGCTTATGATATCATCCTTTACGACTAAATTATGTACCCATTTTAAGCTTATCTTGGTATACAGTGTGAGATGTTGGTTTTTTCTAATAAATAATTTTTCTAATAAAAAATTATTTTGTTAAATGGTAAGCTTTTCCTTGATAACAAATCTTTGTGTTTATAAAATATTATATTTCTTTGCTCATCTACTCCTACATATTTTATACCTAAACTGTTCCACTGATTAATATTAAGTTGATTACAGCCTGGTTTGAGATTAGTTACTGCTAATCACCCTTTCATCTCTGTTTTCATTGTTTTTTTTTTTTTTTTTTTTTTTTTTTTTTTTTTTTTTTTTTTTTAACATTCTTACCTTTTGTTCTATCAGGTGGATTTTATTATTTTTTTTTCTAGCTATATTGAATAATCTTTTTTGTAATTTGATTGGTATATATCTAAGTTAATTATTTTAGGTAATACTGTCATTTTTATTTGGCTCAGCCTACTCTTGAGCAATGAACATTTACCCAATTATTTAGATCTATCTTTGCATGAAGAAATGTTTTGTTGCTGTGTTCATGTGTTCCTAAGTGTATCTTAGCAGATAGACTCCCCAGAGTTTAATATAGTGCATAGTTATTTTAAATGGAATTCATCTTTCTATCTTTTACAGCTATGTTTTGTGGCTAATATACAGAAATGCTGATGATTTGTGGGGTTTATTTGATAAACTGCAAAATTGTCAAAGGTGAAATTTTTGTTTTTATTAGTTTTAAAATTGATTCTAGAATTTTCCAAGCACACTTTCATGTCATATATAAAAAGTAATAATTTTGTTTTCATATTGCCTCTGTTTATTCCTTCAGTTTTTTCTTCTTTTCTTGTCTATTGCTAGCACTTCTAGTATAATATTGAAAAGTAATGCTGAAAGATAACTATATACGTAAAACATATATTGGATTTAACACATATTTTAACATGTATCGGATTACCTGCCATCTAGAGGTGGGGGTGGATGGAAGGAAGGGAAAATTTGGAACACAAGGTTTTGCAAGAGTCAGTGTTGAAAAATTAACCATGCATATGTTTTGTAAACTAAAAACTTTAATAAAAAAATGAAAAGTAATGCTGATAATGGATAACATTCTTTACCCTTAGACTTATTGGAAATGCTGCAAGTTTATTGCCTTTACAAATAATGTCTGCTTTTGATTTTTAGGGAGATACTTATCGTTCTAAGGAAAACTCCACTCATTCTTGTGCTTTTTGATGTTTTTAAAATGAATGAACATTGTATTTTATAAATAACAGCAAAAACAAGCTCCTCTTTCTGCATTAATTGAAATAATTATATGACTTTTGGGCTGTTTTTGCTGCTTATATAGTTGTTAAATGCCTATAGTTTTCCTATTTCTAAAACATTCTTGTATTCTTAGTGTAAATGGAGCCTACTCATAGTGTGTAATCTCTGTCAAATGTTGCTGCAATGTTTTTTTTTTTTTTTTTTTTAACATTTTTGCACTAATGTTCATTAGGTGAAGTGGATTACAGATTTCTTTTTCTGTTTTGCTTCTCCCTGGTTTAGATATCAACACTATATATGTTTCATAGAAGGAATTTAGTAGGATTTCTTCTTTACTTATTTTTTTCAAACATTTTATGTAATATTAGGAATAATTATCCTTTAAATGTTTTGGTAGAATTTACTTTTAAATCTATCTGGTCTTTTATTTCCTCCCCTTAGGGAGCTAATTTATGATTTGTTCAATTTCCTTTTTCCTCACACAAGTAGTCTATACTTAGTATTATTAGTACCTATACTTAATTACCTAGGTATTCCATTTCCTGTTTTGCTTATCTGGGCAATTTATATTTTTGTAAATATTCTTTCATTTCATTTAGATTGTCAAATTTTATTGGCATATAGTTAAGCAAAATAGTTACAATTAATTGCTTTTATTTCCTCTTCATTGGTTTCGAACTCACCTTTTTTTCATTTTTTATATTCATTTCATTTTTTTCTTTGTTTTGAAAAATCAAATTAGCCAATGAGTTATCTATATTATTGCTTTTATTTTGAAAAAGTGCATAATTTTATTTATTAGTTCAATTTTAAACTTTAAATGTTATTAATTTCTCCTTTAATTTTCAGGATTCATATTTTTATTATTGTGGTTATTAATTGGTCTTCTTTTTTTAGTTGCATGACTGTTAATTTGCTCTTTTCTCTTTTTTAATTGACTTGTTTGGAGATATATTTTTTCCTCTAAGTAATGCTTTGACTGTATCCCACAAAATTTGCTTTGTTGTCTTATTATTGTAATTACATTTAATGAAATTATTGATTGTTCCTATGATTTTATTCCTTAATTCATTCTGGATTTTGGTTACAATTTTCTTGGGAATTTTTGCTTTTGGGTTTCTTTCAGGAGGTCCCTAATTCTTTCAATTTCTATTTTGCCATCTGGTTCTAAGATAAAAGTGAGGGATTTTCCTTTATAATTTCTTGTCAGATACTTTGTCTTATATTCAATCTTTTGACTTTGCTTTATTATTTTTATGGTGTCTCATGGAGTCATATGTTTCCATTTGATCAATTCCAAATTTTTGCTTAAGGTTTTGAATTATTTTCATTGTTTTGAATTCCTTTTTACCAATTTGTTAATTCCCTTTCTATAATTTTTCTTGGTTAACTCTCATTTCTTTTCCAATTTTTTCCTATTTTTCTTCTGTTGCTTACATTTGGTTTCTAAAATAATATTTTTTGTTCTTTAAAACATTTTTGCCATAGGGTTTATTAACCCATATGCAAATTCCTGACCCATGTTTGAGTCTGTTGGCTTGTATTTCAATAAACTCTTGCTGGACTTAGTCACTGTTAGTCTAATGGAAAGTTCTGCAGGTAGAGAGTAGCTGAACTTCTTGCTCTCCTTTGCTCTTGGTCTTTTACTCCGATTTTTGCACTCCAAGCTTATGTGCTGGGCTAAAGATTAAAACTGAGTCATCATTCTGTTCTTGTGCTCAGAGTCAGACAATCAAGTTTCTGAAATTTGTCTGTGCTCAGTATCCATCCAGAACTCTATGCTCAGTCATCTTTATTTTGGAGATATTCCATGAGTGACATAGCTGCTGGATAACATCCATATTTGCTACCAGTGCCTATTCAAAGGTACCCTGGTATTCCTTTCTATCCTGATACATGTTCCAGTACCATTGCTACTCCACTATTGCTATGCTCCTCTCCTGGCCAATCCCCATCCCACTCTTCACAGACCTGTTAGTCTACCTAGGCTGCCCTGGGCAGGAAAATTATTCATTGTGTCTTTCTCACAGCTTTCCAAATTAGAATCTAGTCTTATACAATGTCTAGTTTGTTGTGGAGGAGGTATATTGGAAGGACCAGGCAAAAATGGTGACTCTCACCCTACCATCTTGACTTTGCTATTTAGATCATAGATTTTTGAACAATAAGGGAACTTGAGACAATTTAGTATAGCTCATTTCACAGAAAAGGAGACTGAGGCCCAAAGAGTTAAGTGGCTTGCCCAACATCATGAAGTAGTGACAGATTCTTACAAATAAATGCTGTTTTCAATGGATTAGTCTCCTAAAGTCTTTCTACAAATTAGCTCATGTAATTTGCCATTAAAGTAAAGAAGTTTTTTATAGTTGTATATGCCACATCCAACACCATAGAATGTTTGATCCAAAAGATCCAACTTGTAGAGGAAAGGCCCAAATCCGTACAAAGATAATGGACTCATGTCTTGAGTTAAAGACTAGAAAAGATCTTAGGGATAATTTAAGTACTAGTATAACTTTTCTCTTATAATTCTTTACTCTCCCTTACAATCCCCTACATCTACATACATTGATTCTGAAGAATGTCAGAATACTCCTTGACTTACATGGCCATTTTGCTGACTATCTTTTGCCATCACTCATCAACTTCTCTCTTGGGTTTTACTCTATCCAAGTATATCACTCAGACAAGATCTTAATGGTAGTTTTCAACTGTGTGCCGAGTGTCCCAGGTCATTCTCTCTCCTTTCTCAGTAATTCAGTACCTGCCTCCGTATTGTCCTCACTATCCCGACTCCCTTACATGTGAGATCTTTAATATACAGAGTGATCTTTCCTCAAACACAATCACCTCACAATTTCTTAGTCTATTCCATTCTAGTGACCTCCGCCTTCTCTTCTTCTTTTTAAAAAAATTATCTTCATGTTATACTCTGGAAAAGTACAGTATTTTCCCACTTTTTTCAAGTTTGATATATATATATATATATGTATATATATATATATATATATATATATATATATATATATATTATTGTTATTTGTGATGTTCTTCTTCTTTTGTATAATATAAGATGGTTCTCTGGGAGCAGGTTTCTTGGGGAGGTTTTCTGGAGGCAGCCTTAGTTTCAGTTCCAAGTAACAATCACTTCAAATACAGCCAGCTGATAAAATCCAAACATTAATTTTCTCCTTCCAAGTCTTGTCTCTTTCCTTGGCCCAGTTAGCTTTCTTAGAGGCTTATCTCCCTCCTTGGTTCTAAGAGCTCTTGCAGCTTGTCTTTTGTTGCCTCCAGCTCCCTCTGAATCTTGGTTCTCCTCTTCTTCAATTGACCTTGCTGAAACTGAGAGCTTTTTATATATGATCTCTTAAAGGTGTGAACCCAAAGGTTGATTCTTCCTCTGGGAGAGTGGGATTGCGGGTTTCTGACTTGCGAATCTCTGGAACTTGTGAACTCTAATGTGTGAGCTAATGTGTGAATTCTCAAGGGTGTAAACTCAAGCATTGTTTCTATCAACTCCATTGAGTTATCACTAAGATTCTAACAATTATTAAAGCTTTTTATTTTTCTAAACATAGGCATGGACAATTCTTCAACATTAGCCCTTGCAAAACCTTGTGTTCCAATTTCCACTCCCCTTCCCCCACAGCCTCCCCTAGATGGCAAGTAGTCCAATGTATGTTAAGCATGGTAAAATATATGTTAAATCCAATATATGCATATATATTTATACAATGATTGTGCTGCACAAGAAAAATCAAATCAAATCAGTTAAAAAAAAAAGAAAAGAAAAGGTAAAGCAAAATAAAATGCAAGCAAACAAGAACAAAAAGATTGGGAATGCTAGGTTGTGAACCATATTCAGTTCCCACTGTCTTCTTTCTGGGTGTAGATGGCTCTCTTCATCACTGAACAACTGGACCTGGTTTGAATCATCTCATTGTTGAAAAGAGCCACATCCATCAGAATTGATCATTGTATAATCTTGTTGGCACATATAATGATCTTCTAGTTCTGCTCATTTCACTTAGCATCAGTTGATGTAAGTCTCTCCAAGTCTCTCTGAAATCACCTTGCTGATCATTTCTAATAGAACAATAATATTCTATAACATTCACATACCAGAACTTATTCAGCCATTTTCCAATTGATGAGCATTTATTTAGTTTCCATTTTCTAGCCACTAAAAAAAGGGCTGCCACAAACATTTTTGCACATGTGGGTCCCTTTCCGAACTTTAAAATCTCTTTGGGATATAAACCCAGTAGAAACACTGCTGGGTCAAAGAATATGCACAGTTTGATAACTTTTTGAGCATAGTTCCAAATTGCTCTCCAGAATGGTGGATTCAACTCCTCTTCTTACTGCTCTATACAGAAATAATCATACAATTGAATATCACCAACCCCAATAAGTGATCTCCTTCCATATCATGAACTCTGAAATCCCCTTTTCTGAATTACAAATTCCACTGTTCCTTATGTTTTATTCCTTCTAAATCTATTCCTTCTCATGACTTCCAATACCTCTACTCTATTTCTTTCCCATGATATCCTTCTAGCTGACTTTACATTCCTCTTTTTCCAATATTGACTCTTTAGTTAACCAGTTCAGCTCTATCCTATCCTTGTGCCCTATTCCTTTTGCCTGATGATCTGCCACATCATAGTCTTGGATTATTCCCATCATTTGCCTCCTCCTTTCCCTGTTCATGCTGCTTAATAGTGTTGGAGGAAATCACATAATTATATTCACTACCAATTTATGTTATTTAATCACAACTGGGTCCTTACTACAGCAAGGTAGTCTTTTTACTCCATCTTAAATGATTCTTTGTCCCACTCCCCATAGCAAGTGTTCCAGATTTCTTTTTAATGCTCTTATATTACCCATCACCCAACTATCAAACCTGAAAACCTTACCCTATATTTGACTGGCCATTTACTTCTCTCCCTTTTCTCTTTGTGTCTTTATGCCTCTACATAATTTCCCATTCTTTATTCTAATCTCTGATGAAGAGATGTCCCTTTTCTTCACCACGGTCAGCTCCTTTACATGTATCCTTTATCCTATCACTTCTTTACTTATTCCAGTGATTTCCCCTGTAATCTCCTTCCAATCTTCATTCTCTTTCCTTCTACTGAATGTCTTTGTTGGTTTTAAACAAGCCAAAGTCTCCCTTGTTATTAAAGAAACAAATGAACAAGAAAACAAAAAACTTCACTAAACTCCATCAAATTTTATTGTTCTATATCTCTTTTCCCTTTCTCAATCAAACTCCTAGAAATAGTTGTCTATATTAGTTGACTCCATTTTCTCTCCTCTCATTCATTCCATAATTCTTTGCAATCTGACTTCCAACCTCATCACTCAACTAAGATTGCCCTTTTACCGTGAATCACCAATATCACCAATCACCAGATCACTAATATCCACTTAATTGACAAATCCCATGACTTTATCTCAGTTCTCCCTTCTGACCTGTTTGCAGTCAAGTTGGCCAACCTTTCTTCCCAAATACTCTTTCTGTTATGTTTTTTTTTTCTGACATTGTTTTTCCTTGGCTCTTCTCCTACCTGTGTTTTTTAGCTTCTTTGTGGGATAATCATAGCATACTTTCTGGTTAAGAATGTATAATAAGAATCTTTCCTAGCCTTTCTTATCTCTACACTGCCTTTCTTGATGAGCTCATTAGTTCCCATGGGTCCTTCATTCTTGAAGAGGACCATGACAGCAAAGAGGGGATGCCATGACAAGCAGGTGAATTGGGTATAAGTGAGAGAGTGCTGTGCAAGGTCACCTGTCTCACTTTTTCCTCTAGAGCTATTTAGGTCCAATGGTCACATATAGATTAGGAAAATCCAAGATGGCCCTAGATGGAGTAGGAGACCTTGGCCTTTTTAAACTGAAGTTTTTAACAGGTTTCAGTGTGACCAAGGCAAAATTAATCAGTGATTAAGGCTAGATAAAAAATGAGGAGAGAATGGCCTCTTTTACCTAGTCCAAAAAAAATCAATTTGGGAGATGAAGATCCTCAGGAGTTCTGGCCAAAAGAGAAGCAATTGCTATTCACATTCACTATGACCAATTGGGAATTGGTCTGTCATGGTCCCCTTCAACCTCTGAGAGTAAAGCTGGCCTGCAATTGGTCAGTTGGAAGAATGACCTCCCTCATTCTCTCCCTCTCCTTTCCTCTCTCTCTTCCTCTGTTCTTCCCTTCCTCTTTCCTTCTTATTTTCTCTCTCTCCTTTCTTTCTTCTCTTCTTCAAGTCTGTCCATATAGGGCATCATATAATTACCTACATTTGCTCTTGAAAGCATTTTTTCTCTTTTGCACCTCTGAACCTTCCAAGTTATTTTGGGGTTTACTGGTTAGATTTCTTTCTGGAAAAAAAAAACAGGGCTTAAACCAAAACCAATTTGATTCTAATAGATCCTAGGTTAAGCCTATTTGGTCATTATTTGAGTCATGATTGGCTCAGATTGAATGTAAAAAAAAACCAAAAAAAAACCCCAGTCATTTCTGCTTTGTCCAGAAACCCTGAGGATCTTTCCCCTCTCATATTCATTCATTTATTTATTTAGATTTTTTTTTTGGACTAGGTGAAAAAGGCGATTCTTTCCCTGTGGCCTCAATCAAACTGAGACCTGTTGAAGACCTTAGCTTAAAAAGGGCAAGGTCTCCTATTTCATCTGATGCCATCCTGGGCCACTGGACTCAGAGATGACTCTGAAGGGGAAAGTGAGGCAAGTGATCTTGTGCAGCCTTCCCTCACTTAAACCCAATTCACTTGCATGTCGTCTAGAATGAAGGACAAACAACCTCTGTGAGTGTTGGTCAATTGTAGTGTTCTTTTTTTGTGTAATATAATGGTTCTCTGGGAGCAGGTTTCTTAGGGGAGATTCTCTGAAGGCAGCCTTAGTTTCAGTTCAAAGTAATAATCACTTCAAACAAAGCCAGCTGATAAAATCCAAACGTTTATTTCTTATCTCTTTCCTTGGGCCCGGTTAGCTTTCTTAGAGGCCATTCTCTCTACTTGGTTCCAAGAGCAACTTGTCTTTTACCGCCTCCACTCACTCCTGGCTCTCAATCTCCCAGAGTGCTCTCTGGCCCTAAGAGCTTCTTGCTGATATGCTGTACACTGACTACACACCAATTATTATTTCACTGGGAAACCATTATTTGTTGTAGGATTAAATCAATTCTAAATTAGATTTAAACATTTTCTCTTCAATTCCACTTAGTACCTTGTTTCAAGTTCTGGCCCATAACATCTCCTTATAGGATCAGATCAATCATACTGAACCATGCTAAATTAGATAATTGTCTCTATCAATTCTAATGACCTAACACTTTGTAAGGATTCCAACAGTCAATCTATGAGAGCTAGGGTGATTTGGGTTTAAAGCATGGTTCTTAGCAAAAAAAAAAAAAAAAAAAAAAAAAAAGAAAAGAAAAGAAAAAAAAATCTAGCCCACAAACCCCAAGATATTTAGCAAGGTTTCAGGGATAAACATTTGCATTTCCTTTGGGCAGAGCAACCTCAGACAAGGATATGATGCCTCATGTGTACAGAGAGAAGAGACTCCTAGATAAGTATTTCCAGCTGCAATCTCTCTCCGGAGTGCTAATCTCATGTCATTGACCTCCTAATAGATATTTCAAACCGAAATGTCCCATAGGCATCTCTTGACATGTTTATCAGTTGGACTAAACTCATTATTTCTTCCCTAGTACCTATTCTTCTTCTAAAATTCCTTATTTTTATTGATGATAATGATGGGGTCCTGAATGGTGTATTGGATTTAGAGAAACTAAAGAATTGATCCCTGAGGCAAGCAAGCAGAAGTCACTGATAAGAGATCAGTTTAGCTCCACAGTCCCACCTTCTGGGGAGATTGTTCAGTCTGAAATCCAAGTTATATCAAATCCCTGAGACCTACCTTCTGTAGAGTAGTCTCTCCTTGCCATGTTCTGTCAGAAATCCCAATTATGTCCCTGAGCTTAAATTTTCCCTATAAAATTTACTTATGGTCCATCCCATGGCTGCTTCTCTCCTTTGGGTCAGTCCACTTCCACACTCTGTCTTGTGGTGTCTTTCCCCTTCCCCTTCCCTCATGCCACATGGTATCTCTCCTAATTCCATCATGCTTCCTAACCCCACTTCTCCTTCTCATAGCTAGCTAATCCTTTTGGGTTTATGTCTCTTTTAGGAACTTGTCTTTTATATGCTCTCCCAACTCTTTCATATTTACCATTCAGTGTCTATTGTATCCCTTCATTTTGTCTGTAACCTATTCCCCTAAATAAATCACCTTTTGCCAAAAACAGTGGACAATATGAATTCTTCACATGACCAAACTCCAATTTTTGGTACCTGCCATCATCTGATATCTACACCACCTATATCATTTTGGTCCTTGAACCATATCATTTGGTGTCAATCCTCCCACCATAGATCAGATCATTATTACTATGTTCCAGTCACCCAAATTTGCAGTATTGGCACAGTCTTGGACTCCTTGATTCCTATTATTTTACTTTTTCCTTACAATAATCCTGGGAGATATATATTTTTAGTATTACCATTTTACCTATGAGGGAACTGAGGCTGAAATAGGTCAAGTGACTTGCCCAGGATCACATAAGTGATGTGTGAGGTTGGATTTCATCTCAGCTCTTTCTGATGATACTTGCTGTGCTCTCTACTGTACCATTTGGCTACCTCTTTGGGGGGAAGAAATCTGTAATATAAAGCTAATTGTAGTAGATGACATTAAGAAGGATGGTGGGCTTTTTGTGTCAGAATGATGAAGTGAGATGAATAGATGAAGCAATGGTGGATACATATTCTAAAGACCATAGTGGAAGAAATTTCTTTGGCCAAATTGTTTTTCTCCATTGAGAGGTTTTGTCAAATGATTCCTCAGTCCTCCTTAGTTAGCTGTATGAAAACAGAATTTTAGTCAGTTGGATCTTCTTGTTATATGATATATCTGAATCTGTGGCTTAGATAAAAAGTTCATTTTACTAAAAAGGAACTAGATGGTTCAGTGGATAGAGTACTGGGCTTAGAATTAGAAGACTGAAGTTAAAATCCAGCCTCAGATACTTATTGTGTGATCCTGGATGAGTCCCTCAATATCTTTTTGAGTTGGAGAAAGCAGAGCACTGTGTCTAGGAAGACCAAAGTTCAAATGTGGACTCAAATACTCATTAGCTGTGTAGCTAACAAGTGACTTAACCTCTGCCTTAATCCACTGCAGAAGGCAATAGCAAATCATTCCAGTATCTTTGCTAAGAAAACTCCAGAGGGTCATGAAGAGTCAGACTTGACTCAACCACAACAAAATATTTTGGAGTAGGTTCCTTATAGAGTAAAGTCATGTTTCCACATCTTGGTAGATAGACAAAAGTAAGTGTCTTGTGATCTGTTTGTGACAATGTCTTTATGAAGATCTTCCCAGGCAGAAAGGTTTTCCTAGTAAGGGAAAATATCATCTGCATGTCTTAATCTGCATGTTTGTACTTTTGGAAGTACTGAATTGTTCATTATTTACATTGTGAATGGGGATGGGAAGAATGGATCTGAATTGTTGCTTAACTTATTTTTCCCCCTGAGGCAATTGGGGTTGAGTGACTTGCTCAGGGTCACACAGCTAGGAAGTGTTAAGTGTCTGAGGTCAGGTTTGAACTCAGGTCCTCCTGACTTTAGGGCTGGTGTTCTATCCACTGTGCCACTAGCTGCTCCTGTTACTTAACTTTAAAATTTTTTTTTTTTTATTCTTCCACTAGATAGCTTTAATTTCCATCAATATCCAAAATACAGGGTCAGGCAAAGCAAGACAAAGAAAACAAGACACAAGACACTCAGCACAATCCAATGCCTTGAGTCACTTGATCTGAGTACAATCCCAGCTTACTATTGATACTTATGTGATCTAAGGATTCATTCATCATCTTTAAGTCTCAGTTTCCTCACCTGTAAAGTGAGAGGTTTGGAGTAAAAGCTTTAAGATCTCTTCTAGCTCTAGAGCAATGATCTTAATATCCCAACCTACACAAGAAAACACAAACCTTTCAAAAACTCTACTGAGGAAAGAGATTCTGTTTAAATGGTTCTTTTTTCTTTCCTCTGCTGGATTCAAAGCATTTCTTAATTCCCTAGTAGTAACAGTTGAGAAGATAGCTGTATTATTGTGTTTTCATACCTTATAGATCAATAATCTGAGATCCCTGTACCCTGAATATATGGATAGATTTCAGGGGGTTGATGAATTTGCATGGGAAAAGAATTACATCTTTATTTCAAATTAATTTTTTGTAATGCTATATATTTTATTTTATGAATTTGCAAAACCTTATTCTAAGAAGAGGTCCATAAGTGTCATCAGATTGCTAGAGGGGTCCATGACACACAAAAAGGCTTAAGAACCTCTTCTTCAGATAGAGAATATGATTCCTAGAATGTAATTCTTAGCAGCTGATTTTCTATGACTAAATTCCACTATAAGAAAAGGATTTAGCAGGGCTGTGGAGTTGTTATATTAGAATTTAACAAATTTAGTAAGCCTCTTTCTAATGGTTTTGGTTAACAGAGAGCAACAGCAGCTTTTGTCTCAAACCAATTGTAGGAATAATAAAGCATAGTCACTGCTAAATTATGTCTTGGACTAAAGAAGCTCTCTACTATTAATTGGATCTAGGCCCTCTGACCTTTTTGCAGGAAGCGAACTAAAGGTATAATAATTTTTGTGAAGATGAGCTTTCTGTACTTCCAGTAATTTTTTTTTTTTAAACACTGAAATCATTTCTGGCCATTGAAAAGAACTCTGACTTTTCTGAGATAAAAATGGCTCTGATTTTCAAGGTTGTTACTCATTCCTTTCCCTCTTTCTCTGTATAATAGGTAAAACAGGTGAATGAACTCCAAGGTGAGCCTCTATCTGATACCTTCTGTATTAGAAGATTAATACAGAAACAAAAATCTAATGAAACAAGAATCCTGATTTCTACTAATTAAGTATGAAATGGCTTTATTCCCTCTCTTCCTACTGAGGGTCAAATGAAAGTGTATACGATAAAGTAACTTTCTATCTGTAAAACACTATATAAAGGTGAGTTATTATTAGTCTTAAGTCTACACAGAAACTAACTGCAAATGACTGCTTCATATAAATATCTATATTCAATTCTTCCCCCGCCCCAAGAACATATGCTTAATATGAGGTATTTCAGTGACTATAAGATCACTAATTGGTGTTCCACCCAGCAGTATAGATAGCAGTCCCTCATTAGGTGTGCTCATCAGACATCATTATAGCCACCAAAAAAAAAAAAAAAATCATTTTATGGCCAACCTTTTTGTGTTGGCTTTTCTGGATTTAGGCAGATTAATTCTTGAAAGGATTTTAGTGCTAGGAATCCACTTAAAATATTTCCAACTTTGTAGGATCAGCCAAAGCTTGTGTTTCACTGGGAAGTCAAGGTCACCTCCAGCCTATGAAATCTCAGAGTTGAACTGAGTCTGAGGTTCTTAAACTCTCATCTCTCTTTCTCTCTCTGTCTCTGTCTTTCTGTGTCTCTCTTTGTGTGTGTGTGTGTGTGTGTGTATTGGACTCATTTTGTCAATATGATGAAGTCTGTGGATCCCTTTCTCCAAGTAATATTTTCAGATTCTTAAAGTAAAAAAAAAAACAAAACAACAACAAAAACATGACCACAAAAAAAACATAGAATTGCATTAAAACATCAATTATATTGAAATACAGTTACAAAAATACTTTTTAAAAATCAAGTTTACAGACCCCAGATTAAGAACCTTTCACTTAAACTAGGATGTTATAGAGTCTGAAAAAAAATGATTAAGAATTAAATCTTAAAAGTTTTTCCATTACTATTGCCTCTTATTATTTGGTCAAATGCTACTTGAGATGAGATTTGGTATCTTTAGGCTTCAATAAATCAAAGTCTTTTCAGCTGGACTCTAAATATCCTTACTAACTAAACGATTCTACTTCAGAGAATACAACTCCATTGGGCTGGCTATATTGTTCGAATGCCAAATGTATGCTTGCCAAAAAAACAAACAAACAAAAAAACTATTTTATGGAGAACTCACTCAGGGTAAATGCTCACAAGGTGATCAGAAAAAGCAATACAAGGACACTTTCAAGTTCTCTCTTAAGAACTTTAGAATCAATTGTATGACATGGGAGACACTGGCACAGGACCACCTAGCATGGTGTGCTCTCATCAGAGAAGATGCTCTAAGAGCAAAGCAGAATTGAATTAGCCCAAAGGAAAGGTGAAATTCTCAGAATTAAGAGAAGCCACCCCAAATGTTCAACTATTTCTGTTCGTATTTGTGTTCGACCTGTGTCAGAGCTTGTATTGATCTGATCAGCCACAGTTGGACCCACTGTAACTTGATTCTAACATAATAATGTTATTTTAGTCCTCTTTGAGCATGAAGGACAACAATCAAATCAAAATCTTTTCACTTGGGCCCTAAATATTCTTACCAATCCTATTATAGTATTAGGCTAGCCAGATTGAGATTTTAAACAAAAGTTACGTAGGAAATAATAGGATTCTGATTCAATCAATAAAGCAGTTTTGATTTCAAAACACAAGCTGTGTGATCCTGGGCATATCTTTTAACCTCTGTTCACCTCAGGTTCCTTATCTGTAAAATGGAGATAATAATAGCACCTATTTTAAAGGTTTTGAAGATTAAGAGAAATATCATATATAAAACTTTCCAAGGGAGTCACCTAGGTATACCTATAAAGCATGGAGTCAGGAACTGAATTCAAATCTGGCCCAGCTGTGTAACGCTGGGTAAGTCACCTTAACCCTCTCTGCCTCAGTTCCTCATCTATAAAATGAGCTAGAGAAGGAAATGGCAAACCATTCCACTATCTTTGCTAAGAAAAATGCAAATGAGGCCACAACTGAAAAACAACAACAGAAGCTTTCCAAATCTTAAAGCATTGTATAAAAATATTAGCTTTTATTAGCTATTACTGCCTGCCAGGTACTGCCAGATTTTGGGGGGCACAAAACCAAAAATGAAATGTTGTCCTAGAGGAATTTATATTCTATTGGGGAAACATCCATATATTAATAAGATGGTGAATTATCCACATGCTAAATTTGCACTCCAGTTCTTCTAGTGATTCTAATGTATTGTCTATAACATGTTTTCCATCCATAAGTCAAGATACAATAAATATTTTTTAATTTGGTGATTAATTAATACAAAGTGGAGGAAAAATCACAAACAAGATCTTATTCTACTCAAGTGGAGAAAAAGATCCTAGGATTGTAGATCAGGAGATGGAAGAGATCTTAAGGATCATTGAGTCCAACTCTCTAAGGAAACTGAATTTCAAAGACAAATGATGTGGGATTCACAGGGCACACAGTTAGTAGGCATCTGAGGCAGGATTCAAACTCCAGGTTCCCTAACTCTGAATCAAGTTCCCTAACTCTATCTTCTACTTTGGTGATTCTTAAAATTTTTGGTTTCAGGACCCTTTTACACTCAAAATTATTGAAAATCCCAAAGAGCTTTTGTTTATATGGGTTCTATCTGTTAACATTTACAAAATTTTATTTTATTAATTCATTTAAATAATATTATAGTGCTTATGTTAAGAGAAATTACATTTTAATGAAAATAGTTATGTTTTTCAAAACAAAAAAATTAGTGAGCAGAATGTAGCATAATTTTATATATTTTCACAAATCTCTTTAATGTCTGTCCTAATAAAAGACAGATGGTTTTCCCTATCACTGCTTCATTCAATCTGTTGTGATGTATTTATTTTGGTTGAAGTATATGAAGAAAATCCGGCCTCACATAGATGTGTAGTTGGAAAAGGGAGGAATATTTTAATAAGCAAGCATATACCTTAGTGTTATTATGAAAATATTATCAACCTCAGGACCTCCTGGAACCCCAAGAGTTCTTAGACAACATTTTGAGAACTGCGACACTATGACATGCTCCCTCTTCAGAGTCTGTTTTGAGCAAGATTTCAGAGTTGGATGGAATCTCAGAGGTGTGGAAATAGGGGAAGTAACACTAGATTTAAAATCAGGGGACATGGGTTCAGATCATACCCTGGCTGCTTACTACTTGTATGACCTTGTGTGACCTCAGTTTTCTCATCTGCAAAATGAAAGGAGTTCAACTAGAAGATCTCCTTAGTTCTTTCTGTTTCTACACTTCTGGTGCTATGATCTAGTCTTATCCCTTTATGAATAAGAACCTTTTTTACCTTATCTCTGTCTGAATGTCATAGGGAACTCGCCATCACCAGAAGTATCTCATTTTACTTTTGGATACACTCTAGGCAGAAAGTGAACCACATTACCTTGCAAATTTATTTCCATTTGTAAACCCTGGGCTGATTCATCAAATGTGTTGGTCCTTAAAATGGGAATTTGAAGATGACCTACAGAATAGTACACTCCAATTTATTTTGTATTGATTTTATTTATGCATAGTTATTTCTATGTTAGCTCCTTTGTTAGACTGTGAGTTCCTTGTGAGCAGGGATAGCATAATGTCTGACACATAGTAGGCAATAATGAATGCATATTGGCTATTCTCAGAGACTATCCTTTTTTTTCTTATTTTAGTGAAGCACAAAAGTAAAATATATGTGTCTAAGTATATATTCTTAGACACAAGTATGTTTATTAAATAGCTTCCTAGACAGGAATTCATTTGTTTATCATGTATACTGGTATAGAAATAGAAAGATAATTAATAGCCCCTATGAAATGGAACTAAGTATTTTTGAAGGCAAGGGCATATGATAGGCAATTACTCAGACTTCTGCTAACTGTCAAAGGTTGTTTCTAAGTGAGGTCAACAAGATGTTGACTGCATGGTTGGATGCTTTATTTGAAGTAAAGATGTGTGATCTTTGAATGGAGTTATTAATGATGTGACAAAAATTCTTGGAAAAAAATACTCATTTCAATCATAGCTACAGTGAAAGTCTTGTACTAACAAGTTAGCTGCCAAAACATACCTTCAGGGAACATGATATTAGGCTCATGGATATTTGTTGCAAAAATACAAAACAGGAAAAGCAATAAATCTGTTAATCTTCTCATCCCTTTTGCCCTAGAATTGGAGCATGATAGATAATATATTCTCTGTAATTACACAGCTACTCATTTTCTTAATTAAATTAAAGTTTCCTTTTGATAGTTTGTATTCTGTCTGCATAAATATGGATTGTTAATGTATAATCAAATGAAAATTTTGTTTTAAGCTAAATCTCTCTCTTTCTATCCTATATCCTCTCTTGTCTCCACAGAAAAATAAAATGATCACTGAAATGGTATTACAATTGGGTTGAGATGAAATAACTCTGCTGTTAGAGCGTAAGTTAAAAAGTTTGGACTATTTCATTCTGAAAAAGACAAAAGCTAAGAGTAATAATATCAGCATGTATGAAATTAGGAAGAATATGAGAGAAAGATATAAACTATTTTTGTAGATTTTTGATTTGTAAAAGAGGTAATACACTCTGAAGTTTAAATAGGACAAAATTAGGATAAACAAAAGGAGGCACTTCCTTTCATAGTAACCAAGAAAGTTAGGGAACTTGTTACCTGAAGTGGGTCTATAAACTGAAAACACAAATATTCCTCTAAAATTTTGGGTAAAATTAATGGATAAAAACTCAATGGAATATAAGTCCTTGAGGCACTCATCATCAGTGCTTTATGCAAAATTTTTTTCTTCAACTGTGATTTCACTGATTGTAGAGAAATATTGGGGAGGAAACTTCATATATCAATATAGATCAACTACTCTTTTACAACCATAGTCCTAAAATATTACATATTTTATTTTATTTCTGACTCTGAGATCCACTCTCTCTCAACATTCAGTTTACACATGGTAGGCACTTAGTAAATGTTTATTGAATTAAAATGAATTGAGTTGAATAATGGTCTGTTGGAGAAAGTATGAATATCTCAGACCTATAGGAGACCCCAAACCAAATCTTTGAGGTTTACAATCAGGCAAAACAACTACATCTTTCCACAATCTTTTTTTGTGTCCTAGTCAGAGACAAAACTCTCGGCTGGGGTATACCTTGGGTCTGACTGACAATCTTTGTGTTCTGATGCAATTAGGTAATGAAAGTAATGGTATTTGAGCTTTGGTCCTTTTAAAAATAATTTGAAGGGCATGCTTTAGTAGAAAATGGGAACTGGCTGTTCTCTTATTTCTTCTAGTCTACCTCACAGAAAACATTTAGTAGTCGTAATTTAATGATGTTTGACTGACCGATAGCCATTATGTAAGAGTAGACATCCCTCCCATCGTGTTTTTTCATCATCTTTGCAAAATTGATGCACTTCTCTAAATACACAGACAGCCAGGAGCAATCAAATTCTGGGCAAAAGAAGTGGAGAAGAGCAGATAAATTGCTTCTCCTCTACCCTCCTGCTTTATATTTTTGCAACAAATATCCCTGAGCCTAATATTATAGTCTTTGCAGCATCTGTGAAATATTTTTTCATTTGTTTATAAGATAGCAATATATGTATGCACTCAATTTGTATGGTGCACATATCTATAAATATATGTAAGTAAAATCTGTAAAATTTAAACAGCTTTCCTGAGACCATGAAACAACAGAGACAGCTTTGGATTGTTTGTTATGCTCTGTTTCAGACTGTTAACATTATAAAAACAACAATCTTAGTTTGAAGGGAGATAATCGGAGCTTATTCTGATTAAAAGGAAGCAAAGTATTTTAAGTGGCTGGTGGGTGAGGGGAAGACAGGTACTGCCATGATATCTGATAGGTGGGATCTTAGCTAGTGTTGACAGCTGAGGTTTAAGAGAAAATGCTGGGGAGCAAAGAATGTTATTCTCTCCTAAAACATCCAGCTATTTGTTTGAATATTATCGGCATTTTCAAGAGCATTTTTTCAAGCATGTGCACAGCTTCAAATATGTAGTCTAACAATGCAACTTTTTTGGATTCTGGAAAAATATCCTGCTGTAATCAGAAGTTGGAAATTTTATTTAAAAAAAATCTTACAGGTTTGAAAAGGTGTTGCCCTTGTCCCTATGTTCAACTATTTCTAAATAAACCAGAGTTAGAGAGCAAAACATGGCAAATGTGAATGAAACTTATTTGGTGTCTACCTGTCTGGGAAAATGCTTATATAGAGAGTCACAATGTAGGGATTTCTGTATGGAGCAGATTTATTCTTGCCCACTTAATTTCATGTATATAATGGCAGGAGTGACCAATGGTGAGACATTCCTTGGAGTATGTTTAGATGGTGGGTTATATAGAGCACACATAGACATTTCCTATCTAGTTCCAATACAATATATGGAACTTTAGGGAGTTGATTTTAGGCAATAAGTGACTGGTATGGAGTAATGAGGAAAAAAAAATTCTAATTGGTTGTGGAGCTGGAAGAACTGATGACTTAGGAGGCACTAAACCAAAATTAAATTCACATACAAAAGGGACAGTGCCATTATAATAATTACTTTGTCTTCATTGTGGCAAATGAAGTAGAAATGCTTTGAGCTGCCTGGTTGGGGAACAGCAACAAACTTTTTTCTCTCACTCGGTTGCCATATATCTGTCAGGTATCTGTAAGTATACTTTGCTTATTTTGCTGTTTTTTCTTTTTGTTTTTTATTATTATTAATATTTGTATTTGTATTTGTTCCTTCTTGATCTTAGGCAACTGAATATTGAGAAAGGAAACTGATCAGATTATGACCATATGAACTTTGATGAGTTAAAAGAATCAGTAGAGGTTCTACAGAAAACTAGTCAACAGAGTCTGCCAGAGATAGTAGCAGGCTGGGCTGATAATAGAGGACTTATGTGGAAAGACATATGAGGATGACAACATCTTCAGGCATCCTTATCCTTAAGGATAGAGAAAAATAGGAAGGCATCCACTCTTGAAACCTGACAGAGAACTACTCTTAAGAAAAAAATCTGATGAGGACTCCATAAAGTTATAAAAAGGGCTTCCAGGGCTATTGGGAGATACTCCTTGGCTAAATGTGTTATCTATATTTGTGCCTCACTGCTTTTACTTGAACTCATTTTTCTTAGAAACCTTCTGTCTGTAATGGAAAGTGTACCCCCTGGTAAATGCTTATGGGGAATGTTTTGTAACTAATGTTTTTCTTCTACCTCTTAATCAGTCCCATTTGTTCAAGTTAATAGAATTCTACTGATTGTCTGATAACAAGGAACATACCAAATGGAGGCTCAGGAATGACAGTGTTAGAAATGCCATTTCTTCAAAGTTGTTTCTTGGGTTCTGAAGAAAGTAATGAAATGTTATATTAAAACCTATGTATCTAACCTATGAATGGGAATGTAAATTGGGAGATTAAACCCAGAGGGATTATTTCATGTAGTTATGTCTATCCTATGTATGTTCTCTTCAATAATGCATGGAGTTTTATATCCGTGGTGTTTGTAATCCTTTCATTGACAAAGATTTTTGTCATTCATTTGTTTTTTTAATTGTGTCCAACTCTTCATGACCTCATTTTGGGGCGTTCTTGGCAAAGATACTAGAGTAGATTGTCATTTTCTTTTCCCTGATGATGCCTTCAATTCATGTGAAGGTAAGTATCCAAAAGAGTTTGTACAGATGAGAAAGGATGGTTAGGTGGCACAGTGGATGGAACAATAGGCATGGAACCAGTATAACTCATCTTAATGAGGAGAAATCCTGCTTTTTCGACATTTACTAGCTGTGTGATCCTGGGCAAGTCATTTCACTGTTTGCCTCCATTTCTCAGTTGTAAAATGAGCTAGAGAAGGAAATGGCAAACCAATCCAGTATATTTACCAAGAAAACCCCAAAATGGAGTCATGAAGAACTGAATATGACTGAAATGACTTAACAATATAGTTAGGGAAATAGGCATGGGAATGGTCTTAGAGATGATCTCTTCTATGTGCTTATTTGTTGTCTAAAGGAAAGAGAATTTAAATGATTTACCTACGGTCACATAGTCAGTATTTGTCAGGGCAAGATTTGAACCCAGGTATTTCTGGCTCCAAGGTTAGTTCTCTGTCCATTATGCCATGTTGCCTTTCACTATACTAAATAATAATAATAATAATAATAATAATTAACACACACATATACATACTTATATACACACATACATATACATATATACACACATATTTTTGAAATTTGAAAATCACTTTACACATTATTTAATTAGATACTTATAACATTTATTTACATAATTAAAATCTGGGGACAACATTTTAAAATTTAAAAAGGTTTTTTTTTTTTGCCTTTTGATTTAAAAAGGCCTTTTGATTTGGGATTTGTTTTGACTATTGAAAAATAGTTTTCTTTATTATTTTTGTCAGCATCGTATTATGATACAGCTTATTATTATGAAACAGATTTGGCTATGTTCTATATATTATTATTTAGATCTATCTGGCTCTTTCACTCCATTAGGAGACCTGTATTTCTAGGACTGCTCTTGTAAAGATTGTATGTGTCTTCTTGGCCAAAGACTTGACGCATTATGCCTTAGAATAAGGACTTATGAGCAGAATACTTTTGTTCTGTTTCTGCCAGAGGACTTTAGCCCCCAAGTTAAGAATCTGGCAGACAGAAATTGCCGTTGAAATTAATATGATAGGTTCAGATTCAAATGAGTTCCTTTCAAAAGTTATTATGTATTCTGGAAATAGATCAATCTGCTTCTGAGAAAATTGCATAATGATCCTCCAGGATAAAGACTCTTGTCTTCCTAAAAAACTTCCTTTTTGCAGTTCTCACTCGTCATGTATTATTATGTGTTGTAGTTATTTGTGTGTTTTTTAATGATCCTTCCTAAAATGAAACTTTTATCTGAGTATTACCTAGATTGTACAATTATCTCAATATCTAACAATGCTCTGCATTTACTACATATTTGATGAATGTTTAAATCAGAGGTTAGCAAACTATGGTCCACAGACTGAAGCCAGTCTGCCACCTGTTTATCAATGACCACTGTTCAATAAACAAAGAATGGTTTAGATTCCTAGTCTAAATTATTTTTTGGCAGGCCCCTCTTCCCAAAGCACTAATTGCTTGTGTGTAAATCAAATTAGAAATTTAACTGAAAATTTAAACTAAACAAGAGTAAAGAAATGCAGCAGATTTTGGCTTCCTAAGTAAGTTCTGATTTTAGGTAAAATTGTAAAGTAGGTGAAATTGGTCTTTGGCATCTGGGAACTTTTCCTTCACATTGGTACCACCTTAATTCATGTTCAATGGTGTCCAGTGTTCTCAAATTCCTTTTTGATTGCTCAGGGACAAGCACATACCAAGCTTGGGGAAGAAGCAAAGAACCCCTCTCTTTTTGTCTCCGCCTCTCTGTCTCCCTCAAGTAAGATTCTTCTTTGGTAATCTGCCTCATCCCAGTTTCAATTACCACCTGTGTTTAGATATAGTGGTGTGAATTCTAAATTTGGATTCAGATGGCCTGGGATTGATTCCGAACTTGATTTTTTTCTACCTTTATGACCTTGGACAAGACTCTTCCAACTCTCTTGACCTGGATTTCCCCAACTATAAAATGAGAGGGGTGAGTGAAATGATCTGTCAAGTTCCTAATAGCTATGGCCTCAGTCTATGATCTTATACTCCTTTTGTCCTCATGATGAGAAGCTTTGGTGGAATTAGGAGTAGATAGGATTAATTTTGGACTAGGGTTATTTTGTCATTCTTCTCAACATAAAGCATAATCACTATTTACTTCTGTAAGTAAGGCCTTTCCTGGCTACCAGTGAGAATAGATGGATCCCTGAGAAAATTTTTGAGCTGTCTTCTTTACTAAAGTGAGGAATAAAACCAGAATTTTAACTCAACATCAAAATCAAAATAAAGAGCAGCAACTATGTTTTGGCATCCTTAGCTCTAGAGTCCATCATATTTGGAAAACCAATGTTTGATCTGGAAGGGACCTTGTAGAACAAGTTTAATCTTTAATTTTTTTATAAATGAATGAATGGAGTCTGAGAGAGGCAAAATGAAGTATCCAGATCACTAAACTGATGAGCAACTGAAATAGAATCCTGCATATCTTCCTTCATTTTGGGGTTCTTGAACTGTGATTTTTGTGGCTTCCAGAATATGGTTCCAAGCCAGTTTTCCAGCATAATTTCCCTTTACTCTCCTATTACAACTCTATACTCTGTTCAAATGCTCCCTTGGATACTTATTGAACTTTTCTATCTCTGTGCCTTTGCTCATGTGCTTTTCTTGTCTCTTACTCTCTTCTACTTTCTTGCCATCTTTTATTCATCCTTTTTTTTTAGGGTTTATACACCCTGATAAAAACATCTGGGAAGATGGGATTAACCTAGGTTGAGGGTTACTTACAGGTCTCAAACCTATCAATAGTTAGGGAGATGTCTACTTTCCTACGTGAAGACTTTCCACAGTTGGAATGGGTGGATGAGAATAATTTGTTCTAACAGCTATAAAGACAATTGAAGCAGTTGTTATGAAGTGCTCAGAGGATAGTCAAAATATTAAAGACGCCAAGGTCATCCATTGCATTCTGGACCATTACTAGTCCTCTTGACTTTTGTCCTGCCACTGGACTTCAGTGATTCAGGAAGAAAGAGTGAGGCTGACTACTTTGTGCAAGGAACACTTAAATCCAACTCACATGGGAATGAAAACATCATAATGTCATTAGTCCTCTTCAAAAATGAAGGATGAACAACATTCTTCAAAGCCCAGGTCAAATAATGAAACCTTCCATTACCATCTCATCCTTAGTCTGAAATCAGATAGAACTGGATTTGAAACCCAGCTCTGCTCCTTATGCCCAGTGTAACCCAAGACATCATTTAAACCTTTTCATATCTCAGTTTTCCTTTTGTAAAGTGAGGTGGATAGATTAGATCATGGGATTATAGTTGGGACTTAAAAGAATATTTAGTCCATTTTAATTTTATAGTTTAGAAACTGAGGACCAGACAGATTTGAACTGCCCAAGATTACACAACTAATGAGTCTTTAAAATGTTATTTAAATCCAGATCCTCTGTCTCTAAATCCAGCTTTCTGTCCATATTGCCCCATTTCTTCTCCACTGCTCTTTTCAGCTCAGTATCCAATTTTCTCTCCCTTCATCTGAACTCTTAAAGCAGTTTCTGTTAATCTATTACCACGATATCATTAGTTTTCTTTTTATTCCTAGTTATATACCTTATAACAAGTTTGTAATTTTCCTTAAGGATCTCTTCCCTTGAAATCTTTTCCCCCTCTTGTTCAGAGTAGGCATCAGAGTATAATTGTTGATTGACTTTGTACAGAGTACATAGCACTATGATTAATTAAGATATCTGAATCTTCATAGTATATTTTAAAGACCATTTTTTGTCCTTAAAGCAACATGGGATCTGACACCTGATGGTCTTTGATCTCTTAGTAACCATTCTGCTTGCCATTGGTTCTTCAGTCTGTCTAGGTAGGAGATTAAAAAACACTAGAGCATGTCCAGAAGAGAGATACCAGGATGGTGAGGAAACTTGGAACCATGTCAATGTGACATTTTAAGACTTGCAGAGCATCTAATACATTATTTTCTTTGTTCTTCCCAATGATTCAGCAAAGTAGGTAGGCATTATTATTAATTTTACTTCTGAAAAGGGGAAACTGAGGCTGAGAAAGTATGGCTTGTCCATAGTCACAAAGCTAGTGTTTAAGGCAGGATTAGAATTCAGATCTTCCTAACTCCAAGTCCAATTGCTCTGGATTCTATATTGTAGAAGAAATTCCAGACTAGTTGCTAGTGGGATTAGATGATCTTAGAGGTATCTTTTAACACTGAGATCCTTTAATTACAATTCTCAAAGTGCAAATATAAATGTCAGTTGGTACAATTATTGTTATCATTATTTTGTAAACTCTCAAGGCACTACAGAGATTTTCAGTGACATTTATTGAACATCTTTTTCATACTGATCTAAAAGATTAATAATTAGTTGGAATTAATTCTAAGGGTTTTTTCGTACCTCAACTTAAACTCCTTAAGATCATGGTCTATATATTACATCTCTTTGTAGGTAGGTAATGCATAATAAATGTAGATTTGTGGATGGTCATGAAGACAATGATGAAAAAGAGACGACTGACTACAATATGATATAATCTTTCTAAATCTAGGATGATCTCTGCTATCTCCCACATATGCCACCTTTATTTCAGGCTTTTTCTTGTGCACTTTCTTCTTCTGAAATTCCTTTCATCTTCCCCTTGCCCTTTGTGAACCTTATGCATTCTTGAAAATCCAGCTCAAGTCCCACTTTTCCACTGAGTCTTTCTTAAATTCATCCTATGGAGAATGTCCCTTCACCACATCTATGTATATTTACTGTGGTACTATCATACATTTAGCTTCTGTTTCATCTATTGGCTTCATAGGCTGGATTCTCCCACCCCTCTGCCATCTAGACAATAACTTTCCTCATAACAAGTAATCTCTCTCATTTCTTTTATGTTGGCCACTGCACCTGACATGGTGCCTGGTTGTTCAAGGAATTTACAAATTTATTGATTATGCAATGATTTGCTAAATATCCATACAAACTTTATTTAATGATGTCAAATGCAAGGCTGGAAAATAACCTCTGTTGCTAAGTGATAGTATGCTTATCTCCATGTAATAATAATAGCAATCATTTACATAACACTTGGAGGTTTTGCAAAGTACTTTACAAATATTATCTAATTTTATTTTCATGATAATCCCAGGAGGGAGATGATATTATCATCCTGATTTTCAGATACAGACAGTGGTTGTGTGACTTGCCTTAGTTCACACAACTGGTAAGTGTCTGAAGTAAGATTTGAACTCAGATCTTCCTGACTCCAGATCCAAGATTCTATCATTGCACCATCAGGTGCCATTGTGTTATCCTTATACCTTTGCCATAAACTGAAGAATACTACCCCAGAGCTTAGCTTTCTCTCTGTCGTCGTCGACATCATCATCTCCTTCTCCTTCTCCTTCTCCTTCTCCTTCTCCTTCTCCTTCTCCTTCTTCTTCTTCTTCTTCTTCTTCTTCTTCTTCTTCTTCTTCTTCTTCTTCTTCTCCTTCTCCTTCTCCTTCTCCTTCTCCTTCTCCTTCTCCTTCTCCTTCTCCTTCTCCTCTCCTTCTCTTCTCCTTCTCCTTCTCCTTCTCCTTCTCCTTCTCCTTCTCCTTCTCCTTCTCCTTCTCCTTCTCCTTCTCCTTCTCCTTCTCCTTCTCCTTCTTCTTCTTCTTCTTCTTCTTCTTCTTCTTCTTCTTCTTCTTCTTCTTCTTCTTCTTTCTTCTTCTTCTTCTTCTTTTTTGTTCTTGTTCTTTACTTCTTCTCTCTATCTCTGTCTGTCTGTCTCTCTCAGGGCAGTCACTTAAGACTCTGCATCTTACTTTTCTAGATCTGTAAAATGGAGCAAGACTATTTGCATTACCAAGTGGTAAAGATCAAGGGAGATAATGTAAAGAATGACTTTTATAAGCTATTAAGTATTATGCAAATGTTGGTCATTGCTATCAACCATAACAATTAGCTTCATAACAGGAAGAGGGGATGGTATTTAACTGAGTTTACTTCTGTTCCATCTTCACTTCAATGGGGAATCCATGAGGTGATTCACTTTCCATCTTCATTAATTCCTTGACCTTTTATCTGACAGTCTATTTTCCTTGTGACTTTGACCTCTTGGTCATCACTGCCAATTGTGAGATAGGACATGGAAGTATATGTCAATTAAAAATGGGATCAAGAGTATTCAGTCATTTAGAATAATAACACATTGCTCTTAGACCTCTCTGTTCATCCATGTACTGAGAGTATTCCCCAGTCATGAGCAAGAATACTAAAACAGGAAGACATTTGCTTCTGAAGAAGAGGTCAGTTGAGGACCTTCCTGTCCATTCAGTATGCGAGTCAGAGGGAGATTTTCATATCATAGTCTGCAGAGGGATGCTTCAAAATTTGCCTTGTGCAAATTATGCTCATCATAAATGGTTTTATATAATCCTTTCATAAAAGAAGAATTCTTACCTTGACCCTGTGGACCCCTTTTCTATGAATAGATTTAAGGGGTATTTGTCAACTTGAATAGGAAAGTGACATATTTGTTGACATGGATGGCTTCCTTTTGTAATTCTTTGTATTTCTTTTACTAAAGCTTATTGAGTGGCAAGATGACACAGTTAGCTATGTACTTTATGAAAATCACTATGGCAGTAGTGGAGTGTGAATTGAAATAGACAGGCCAGGGAGAGTAAATAATAACTTCTAGTATTTATCAAAGCATTTACAAATATCTCATTTTTATCACCATTATAATCCTAGGAGGTAGTGCTGTTATTACCTCCATTTTATATTTGAGGCTAAGAAATGTTAAATGACTTAAGGATCACAGCTAGTAAGGAGGCTGTTTATTAATTCAAATCTTCCTAATTCCATGTTTCTGTGTTCTACCTATATGTCTACAATGCAATGTAGAATTTTCAGAGAGAGGAAGGCAAGGATGATGATGAGGTTGTGAGCCTGGGTACGGAGGGAGTAAAGCCAAGTATAGTGCAGTCTCTTCTAGCTGTTAAGCCCTACAGTTACCCAATGTGAGGGTCCATGATTAGACTAATCAACTGTGATTTTCCCAGGACAGTTGCTTCTTAAACCTCAGAATCAATTCCTAAGTTCACATTCAGTCAGTCATCAAAGAACCTCTACACCCAAATCATAGGTTTTTATTTTTTTCATTCCAAACTACCATTTAGTTTTAATGTACACATGGGGTGTGGGGTGACTTTTAGTTTAATAGTAAGTTTTTAACAATTCACTTTGTTTTTAATTCTTTACTATGACAAAAACATGCTGCAACAAACATTTTGGTGTATGTGGGGACTTTCTTCTTATTGTTGACCTCCTTGGGCTCAGTAAAGCATGGAAAAAGTTATATGAACTGGTGAAAAGTGAAGTAAGCAGAGCCGAGAAAACAATTTGCACAATGATTACAACAATGTAAATGGAAAGCATAACAACTACAAAAAAAATCAAAAGTGAATGTTGCAAAATTACAAAGAACAAGTATAGCACCCAAAGAAAAGATATGAAAAGATATCCCCACTCCTATGTAGAGATAGGAGGCTCATGACTGTAGAATATTACACATAATTTTATATTTTTGATGTATTGATTAGTTTCGACAATTTTTTCTTTTTCTTCCTCTTTTTCATCAATAATATTATTTGTCATGTGGGACACTTTTCTGGGAGGAGAAAGGGAAGAGATACTGGAAGAAATAAAAAAAACATATTAGTAAAACTTTTTCTTAAAAAAATGCACACTCTCTGGTGCAATTCTCCTCCATTTTAATAAATATTAAAGCCATTTTTGTAAGCTTTTTTACAAAAAATTTAGGGGGCAAATTTAGACATATTCTTTTTGGACATGGACAATGTGGAAATGTGTTTTGCTTGACTACATATATCTATATACATACAGAGACCTACACAACACATACATACATATATTTGTTGTAAGGGTTTTTGTTTTCCTTTTTCTCAATCTAAAGGGAGAGATGGAAGGAGAAAAAAATTATTAGAATAATTAAAGAAATTTTTAAAAAGAATATCAATTACAAAAGAAAAAAGCAAGAGAGAAAATAGACTACTTTTAGGGTCTTCTGATCACTGATTTCATGTGATGCATCAAGAAAGGAAGGGGAAGCTAGGTGTCACAGTGGATAGAGTACTAACCTTGAATGCAAGATGATTCATCTTTCTGAGTTCAGGTCTGGCCCCAGAAATTTACTTACTGTGTGATCCTGGGAAAGTCATTTAACTCTGCCATAGTATCTCAATTGTAGAATGAGCTAGAGAAGCAAATTGCAAATCATTTCTTTCCCACTCTAAATGGGGTCACAAAGAGTTGGATCTGAGTGAAAAACAGAAAAAAGTCAAACAAGGAAATGAATACTCACCAAAGGTGTTCACCATTGTCATGATGGATATCCATTAGAGTTGAAATAGAAGAGAACTTTACTGTCAAATCTTCAAGATACTCTTGTAATAGGTAATGTTTTGTTGGCTAGATAAAATCTCAGAATTTGGACAAAATCCATAATTGATCAAAAGAGTTTGGCTCAATAATCCATAACGATATTAAGTGGATGAAGAATTCTTATACCCTGGACCATGTTAGTCAATTAAATGGACAACCTAGAGTGCTGATCCATCACACACACACACACACACACACACACACACACACACACACACCTTGGACAGATCCTGTAGATGAACAAAGATTTAGGAGCAGAATTATACAGGAGGAGGAAAGTGGGCTAGATTGGCTATTTGAAATTATAGAGCTCTGTCAATGATCTTAACTTTTCCATGAAATGAAGGGAAATCTTTTTTTTAATAACAAAGTTCTATGGATGCTATTATATTGCTGTAAGTCACAATTTCAAAGGATTTCTCCAGAAGACAGTGGAGAGGCATGGTAGCTATGAGTGGGCAACAGGACTTAATAAAGATTTATGACAAAGAAGTGAATTAGGTAAGTTATTAGTGAAATGTATGATTGATAAAAGAACTAACTAGTCATATAGTGAGAGTGAGGAGTAACTAACTGTCCATGGATAAACTGAATAGTCCATCTCAGAATATGTATGATGAATTTATCAGAGGAAGGGAACAAGGACAAGAATCATATGGGATGGGCAAGTCTAGATGGATTATAATCTACATCTTTGGACAGAGCACGCACACCAATGAGATCATTGATTTATTGGTCAGTTGGCATATCAAGTATGAACTGATGTCAGCAGTCCCATATTAGATGCTTATCCTCTCATTCTGTTGTTTCATCTCTTATTTTGTATTGGTATAAGAAAAAATTTAATAAATTTAAATGCCCACATAATTCTTAGTTATATTATCCTTTTACATAATATCATATTTACTTCAATTTATACCTGTTAGACTAGTATTGTAGATAATAGGATGCAGTTTGTTATACTGGAAAAGAGCATTAGATATGGAATCCAGAGATGAAGGTTCTAATCCTAACTCTCTATTTGACTGTAAAACCTTTGGTATGTCACTTCTCATCTTCAGACTCAGTTTCCTCATATGTAAAATGAAAACAATGAATGCTTAGTATATCTGTCTCTTAGGGCTTTTGTGATATTTGAAGGAGATAATATATGAGAAAACCATTTATATATTATCAAGTACTATTAAATTCAAGGGATTAATTTTTAAAATTAAATTAAATTTTTTTAGTCTAGGGATCTCTGCTCACATGGGTCAGTCATTTAGCTGCTGGGTTCTTACGATTTTTTGAAAAAATCAGATTTCTGAAAGTTTCTCAAGAATTAAATGAAAAGCACTGAATTTCTTTTAAAAGGAAAATTTTGTGCCTGGGGAAAAAGATGTAGGTGAAGTAGGCTAAAACCTATATGGAATGATTTCAGGGAAGAGAGAAGATTGTTCATTTTATCATTAGTGCTAAGGTTGAAAATGCAAATACTCTTGGGAAAGGCAAAAGAGTTGAGAGAGTCTCATTCATATTAACGTTTAAATGATATCAGATCATTGAGCAAGATGATCCAGAAGATGGGATGTCAGCAAGGGGAAAAAAGTGAATTCTAGGGAAGGCAAAACTTTTCTTGTTCAGTTGTGTCCAACTCTTTGGGATTTCATGGACTGAAGCCTGCCAGGCCCTTCTCACTAGCTCTCAAAGTTGGTCTAAGTTCATATGTCAAGGACAGACAGCAAACTTCTGACAGTTCTGCCAATGGAATTTCTATTATATGTGTCAAGAAAACTCACTATTTCTGTCTATGTACATATACATAAAACACACATGTATACATGCATGCATGCATAGTTTAATGAAGGGTTGAAAAACTGCCCTCCATTTAGCATTTAAAACTTTTTGTAATTTGGCTTCTTCCTACCTTACCAGTCTTTATTTGTTACTCCCCTCCACACTCTTTGATACAGTTATAGTGACTTAATTGCTATTCCTGGAATAATCTCCTCCATGTCCCATCTTCTTCTTCCCTCTGTGTTAGCTGTCTCCCTTGCCTAGAGTATTCTTTCTCATCTCTGCTTCTTAGAAACCCTGGTTCCTTCAAGACAGCCCAAAGGTCACCTTCTGTTATAAAGCCTTTTCTAGTCCTTCCAGATGCTAATGAGTTCCCCATCTAGATTATCTTTTATCCCTTTCTCCCCTTTTATTTCTCTCTTCCTCCTCCTCTCTCTCCCCAATCCCTCTTATTTGTATACATTTATATGTTATTATCCCATTAGGATGTGAGCTCCTTGAGGGTAGACACTGATTTCACTACTTTATTTGTATCCTAAGCACTTAGCACATGGCATACATTAAGTACTTGACAAATACTTGTTAAAATACTGACAGTTAAACATATTTCTTTGCACTTGAGTGCACATCCTAGGAGGTGCACATTTGTACAGAATCAGTACAAAGCTAAAACTGGCTTTGAGACCCTGGAAAAGCCTGTTTGAGTCCCTGGTTGCCTATTAAAAAAATGAGCCTCATATTCCTTCCAAAGCAAAAACACAATAGAAACAACAAAGATAGAAACAATATAATAGATAATGGAGCTGGGGATAATTCATGTTTTAGCAAGGAGATTTATCTCTTTCCCGAAGGCTATCATCAGTTTACCAAAGGAGTGGTGTCTGTGGGAAACACAAAGGAGAAAAAAACAAAACATTTTCCCGACACTGTGAGGCAATTCAATTTCCAGTGAGGCAAGTCGATAATTAACAACTCATTACTAACTTAACTACATGAATTCATTTGGCTGACTGAAAACCACATTCCAATTCATATAAGGCAAAATAAAGCAGGATTAAAAAAAATTCATGTCTCCCATTTTACTCCTAACCCTTCAAAACAAGAAAATAAAATAAAATATGATATAATTAGCCCAGGCTAGAGGATGGCCCTGCATGATGGTCTCCACAAGAGACAGGTTTTAGGAATTATTAAAAAATATCTTTCTTGCTCTTTCCTTTTTGACATTGGTAATTGGTATTACCAAATGCTTTGTAATTAAATCACTGCCCATTTTCTCAGAATAACCATTACTTTAGGACTCAGATTGGATTCCATTTCAGTGTGCCTTGTCCAGTGGAAGAAGACCATGGTGTGACTCTAATTTGATTGTACTTGGGAGTTGTACTACTCAAATGAGTGATAGAATAACATTTTTGGTAATAGGATGCACCAAATGCACTAAAAATAAATAATGTCCCCAGATTGAAATAGTGCAAGTCTAGAATGAAAAAAAAAAGACAAAAAACAAAAAAAACAAATCAGGACTGCTTTGATAATTGACTCAAGAATTTGTTAACTTTTTTCCATTTCTCTCTTCCAAACATTCTCTTGTGGTTGTGCAACTCCCTCACCTCTTTTTTTTAACTAGTGAAGTAGTAATAATATAGGAAAATTATCTTCTAAAGATGTTTGAATATTAATATGAGGGTATACGTAAGCACTGAAGCATATAAGTCAAATGAGATCAACAAATATTTATTAAGCATCTATTATGTGTCAGTAACTATGTTGAGGATAACTAGGTCTGCTCTACATCAAGGTCAAACTTGATCCAACCAGATTAAAATGTACTTGGAAAATGTTTAACAAAATAAATAAAGGTACATTCCAACATAGATAATGTTAGTTTGTGGTTTTCTAAATCTATGAAATCTGTTTCTGTTTGAGTTTGACATGACTGGCCTATATATCTTTTTTTTAGAGCTTTGTATTTTCAAAACATTTGCACAAATAATTTTTCATCATTAGCCTTGTGTTTCAGTTTCCCCTCCTTCTCCCTGCAAATGCAAGTGAACAACATCAAAAAGAGTAAGACTATTACATTGTGATCCACCTTCAGTTCTCACAGTCCTCTCTCTGGGTGTAGATGGTTCTCTTCATCACAAGATCATTTGGTCTATATATCTAAACTCATCTCCCAACTATATTCTAGCTCAAGAGTTCTTAGCCTTTTTTTTTTTTTTATGTCTTGGACTCCATTGGTAGCCTGGAAAGCTACCAAATTTATTGTGATCATTCATGCTTCAGAAACACCCAAATTCTACAAATCAGGGTTTGATTTACTGATTTTTGGGCTGTCAAAATTTAAGAAAGTAAAGGGCTGCTAGGTGATGAGATGGAGAGCACTGGGTCTGTAATCAGGTAGAGTGTAGCCAAAGTTCTTACTTTCCCTTTGTCCCTAGGCAAGTCACTTAATCCTGTTTGCCTCAGTTTCCGCATTTGTAAAATAAATTAGAGAAGGGAATGGCAAACTATTCCAATATCTTTGCCAAGAAAATCCCATATAGGGTCATGAAGAGCCAGACATGTCTGAACAACAACAGCAAAGAAAGTGATAGAGTGATAGAGGAAAGGTTAGTAATATTGCTTAAACTTAAGTGTCCTAAATATATTCCCTGCCTGAGTCTCTCTCCCACAGCCAGTTGTTAAACATTTACCAGCACTTTCCTGGCTCCAGTCCAGAGTGATCTTCTCTGAATTCATTTCATCATTTGCTTTGGCACTTGGTGGTATTTTGTTCTTATTTTAGGAAGTAAGTGTATTATGAAAGTAACTATTTCACATGTTTTTGATTTTTCTTCTCCAACCACATAATAATCTCCTGGAGGGCAGATAGATTTCTTTTGCCTCCCCCTCAATGACTAGCACACTGGTGAGCACAAACACGTTCAGGAGATCCTAAAATTAGAGTTGGAAGAAACTTCAGAGGAAGGCAGGAAACAATCCTATTTTAATTACTTGTTATGGGTCAGGCATTATGTTAAGTGTCTAAGATCCAAATACAAACAAATCAATCCTTACCTTCATGGAGCTTATAGTCTAATGGGGTAATACTACAGATAAAAGGGAGTTGAAAAAATTGGATAGGGAATATGTGAATTAGAGGTATGGTGTAATGATGAAGTCTAGAGAATTAGAAGCACAGCTAGGAGGGGAATGAATTATGACCCATGAATAATAATGGATGACTCTTCAGGTTTTTCTGAGAGCATCATGCTCATCATTTCTTATTGAATTCCATCATAATCACATATAAATCCATCATAATCCCATATAAAGGTCCTTTGGAAGGAAATTAAAATAGAAGAAGGAGCCCAGTATGGCAGAGGAATGTGCCAGGGTGAAAAAATCTAAACTACTAAGGGAAGTTTCAGCATCTACTTTTCCCTCCCCCCCAGTTCAGGTAAGGAAACTGAAGTCTAGAGAAATGAAGTGATTTTCTTTTTTAAGGTCATATAAATAAAAATTTTAAAAAAGGTAGACCTGGGACTGCAACCCAACTTCTTTGACTCCATCAAATCTCATTTTAGTAAATATTTGTTTAGTGAATAAATTGACAACTTGAAATATTTAGAAATATTATCTAATAATCATAAGTAAATGAAATATTTAAAGTATGGGATGCATTATCATGTATTTAATCCTGGCAACAATCCTGTGAGGACAGTAGTCTGTCATGCTTTTCCCTATTTTGCAGATAAGGTCAATGAGTCTCAGGTTCATTGCTAGAAGTCACATTGCTGTTCAGTGGCAGAAGTGAGGTGTGCATACAGGTTTTTTTTTTTTTTTTTTTTTTTTTTTTTTGACTTCTGGTCTATTGTTTTTTAGTCACCTGAGTCCAAGGTGTGTGTGTGTGTGTGTGTGTGTGTGTGTGTGTGTGTGTACATCTAAATGCACATATATATTCTTCACTAGAATGTCCTTGAGGTCAGGAAACTTGTCATATCTTTGTAATTCTATTTCCCTCAATTGTTAGAATAATATATTTTACATACCATGTAATTAATTGTTTAAAAATTCCTGTAATTCAGAGTGCACCTTTGTGCATTTTATAATTTTGTGAGTTGCCTGGGGTCACTAGAGATTAAGTAACCTGTCCAGGTTTATCGAATCACCATATGTTAGAGGTGACAGTAGAATTCAGATCTTCTTGACTTTAAGACCATCTCTTTTTTTAATTTAATATTTTATTTTCTCCAATTACATGTAAAACAAATTTTAAACATTTCTTTTTTAAAACTTTTGAGTTCTACATTCTCTCCCTTTCTCTTTCTCCACCCCATGTCTCCACTGAGAATGTACCCATGAAGTTATTTAAAATATTTTCATAGAAATCATATTGTGAAAGAAAACCAAAGATCTCCCTTTCCCACCAAAAAAAAAAAACAAACTCTCAAGAAAAACATATTTAAAAAGAGTATGCTTCAATTTATATTCAGACAAAGTCACTTCTTTCTTTGGGTATGGATAGCATTTTTCATTCTTAAGTCCTTCAGAGCAGTCTTGGAACATTGTTTTGCTGATTCATAGATGATCAAGCCACAACATTGTTTTCACTTTTTGCACAGTACATTTCACTTTGGATCAGTTTATGAACGACTCTTCAGGTTTTTCTGAGAGCATCACACTCATCATTTCTTATTGAACAATACTATTCCATCATAATCACATACCACAATTTATTCAGTCATTCCCCAGTTGATGGGAATCCTCTCAATTTCTAATTCTTTTTCCCTAGGAAAAGAGCTTCTATAAAGATTTTTGCATATACATATAGGTTTTCTTTTCCTTTTTCCTTTTAAAAATATCTCTTTTGGAACACATGCTTAGTAGTGGTATTATTAGGTCAAAGGGTATGCATAATTTTATAGAGCCAACTTTTTAATCTTCTGTTTAGGAAGCATTTGTTGAAGAATAAATAAATCATTCTGATCGGAGAATATAGAATTCTTTTGCCTTTATGCTTTTCTGGCTCCATTTTATTCTAAATGTCTCTTAACAACCCCAATATTGACATATTCAACTGTGGGATATGGCAATATATTATTTTTAGAGATGACATAAAAGTTATTGGTAGAACATAAGCTCCTTGTGGCCAAGAATACAAAAACTTTGTTTCTCATTTCAGCCATTTCTGTCTTTTCAAGGAAAGGCTTCCCTAAAGCAGAAAATATCTCCGATCAGCTTCATAAGGCAACTCAGCCAAAAAGTCTTCTCTGACTTGTCTTTGTGAGCCAAGTCTTCATCCTACGTAACTCTTTACGATAGTTTATATAGTGTTGCATAAATTGAAAATCGAGCCTAAATAATCCCTTTCTATCCTCACTACTTCTACCCTTTAAATATCTGAAGATGTTTATCATGTCTTCACTTAGTTCTTGATTAGCAGGGCTGTACACACTTAGCTCCCTTAATCTTTCTTCCTAAATCAATCCCTGCAGCCAGCCCTTAATATTGTTGTTACTCTCCTCTCCTCTGAACCTCGTCCAAATTGTCTATCTCTCTTGTATTGAGCTGCCTGGGCTGAATAAGCTGAAAGCGGTCTTACAAGTACAAATTCTCTAACATCTTGCAGTGTTGTAATACTTTTGCCTAGGCTACCTAAAATCCTTCCACTTCCCTCTCCTGTCTTGTCACTCTGCACATTCAGATCTAATTCCCTGCTCTTTTTCTTTAAAAAAAATTTTTCTTTAAATTTTGAATATTCAGGTTTTTCTTTCTTTTATTCTCTCTTCTTTTCTCTTTTATTCTTTTCCTTCCTCCTCTCCCTCCTTTCCTTTCTCCCTCCCTCCTTCCCTCTCTCTCCTCCTTTCTCCCTCCCTCCTTCCCTCTCTCTCCTCCTTCCTTCCTTCCTTCCTTCCTTCCTTCCTTCCTTCCTTCCTTCCTTCCTTCCTTCCTTCCTTCCTTCCTTCCTTTCTTCCTTCCTTCCTTTCTTCCTTCCTTCCTTCCTTCCTTCTTTCCTTTTTTCTTTTCTCCCTCATCTCTGTCCCCCTGCTTTGTTGATTGTATAGTGAAACTGGCATTAGTGAAAACTCTGGAGCCCCTTCATCCATCCCCTTCCTGTTTTTGTTGCAATACTTTTCCTGCCATGCTAATGTTTACAGCTTCTGATATTCTTTTCCAAAAGAATGATTCTTAATATGATTCTTAAACTATAGTATTAAACATGGTACAATAAGGAATTCTTTTCTATGTCCTTGTTTGAAGGCCTTCTGTGAAATTGTAGCCAGTATAACATTCATTCTCTAGAAAATGACTTTGGTCTCCAAATAAAATTTTATGACACATTTGCTCATGCTTTATTATAATTTATACATGTAAAATGTAATCTATGATTGGTACTGTTTTTTAAAAAAATTAATATGACATATCCTATCCCAAGGACTTATTTTCCAGATGAGATTGAAAGAAGGATGAGGAAAGGGATGGCTATTGGGGGAGCCCTATGCATTCATCACCTTGGATCCAGAAGGAAGGTAGTATTTGTGGTCTATAGATAGTCATTAGAGGGTAGCTCTTTAATTTTCTTTTATTTCCCCAAATTTATAGAATCAAAAAGTGAAGAAAATCACCCCTCTTAACAAAAATACTATCTAAATACAAGTTTTTCAATCAGTGAGACATTTGTTGAATGATTAATATATTTGGATTAGACATATTTGTCATACAAATTATTTAGCTTTGTAAGTATAAATATGTACATAGCTATAAATAATTTCACAAAAATTGGACAATTGGGACAATTTACAAATGATGCCCTATAAATTACCTTTGAAACACTGGACAAAATGAGTTATAAATTTCAACAACTCTTTGTCCACTGTGCACAAGGAAATGTTGGTGGTCTCTGGATACCTCAAAGAAGTAGGAAACATTTGTTACTCTCCCTCCCTTGACTTTTATGGTTCTTTTCAGACACTGTATTAGGCTACATCTTGGTACCCATCAAAAAGGCATGGTCGATGGTCATTGCTCAACCAATAACTGGTCTTCACAGTGCCCTAGTTTCTGATAATTTCATTCATTTTCTCTGTGGATTTGCCCTCTGCTTCTTAATTCCTGTGCTTGTTTAATTTGCCCATCTTGGCATCCATCTGCACTAATCTCAGGTAGCCTTTAGTTTCTGGTTCTGTCTTGAATCTGACAGTTCTAGCTCCTTTCCTAGATATTGGATGATTTAGAATGCAAAGAGACCTCAAAGATTACCTTCTTCTTACCTGAAGCAACTTTCCTTCTATAGAGAATGTTAATCCCATGGTGTCAAACTCAGAAACAGGTCCTTGCAGGCCTGAATATTGTCTCAGAAAGCCACAAATTATCATTATCCATGTTATATTATATTTTTTATTTATTGTGTTGAACATCTTCCAATTACATTTGAATGTGGTTTAGGTCACATTCTAGAATTTTACAAGGAAGCAGAACTACCACAAATTCATTACTTCTATTGGAAAGTTCTATTTAAAAATATTATTTAGTATTTTATTTTCCTAATTATATATATGAAAAGTTTTAAACATATAAAAAAAGTTCATTTTTAAAACATTATTTTCCAAATTTTCTTCTTGTCTCCCTCCTTACTCCTCTCAGTAAGAAGGCAAGCAATTCAAGATAGGTTATACATCCATAGTTATGTAAAACGTATTTCTATATTAGTCATGCTATGAAAGAAAACATGGACCAAAACAATCCCTCATGAAAAATGAAGTAAAAAAAGGAAACTTCAGTCTGTATTCAGACACTATCATTCCCTATTTGGAGATGGATAGTGTTTTTCATCATAAGTCCTTCAGAGTTGTCTTGGATCATTGTATTGCTGAGAATAGCTAAGTCATTCACAGCTAATCATCTCATAATATTGCTGTTATTTTGGACACAGTACATGCCATTTTGCATCATCTCATGAAAATCTTTCCAGATTTTTTTAGAGAGCGTCCTGCTTATCTTTTCTGACAGCACAACACTATTCCATCACAACCATACAGTATAATTTTTATAGCCATTCCCCAGTCTATGAGCATCTTCCCAATTTCCTAATCCCTGCCCCAAAAATCCCTGCCACAAGAAAAGAGCTGCTATAAATATTTCCACATATATAGATCCTTTCCCCCTTTTGATTTTTATCTTCTTTTGTATAGAGACCTAATAGAGGCTGTTACAGTTAAAAGTTTTTTAAATCACAAGTATCATCTTCACCTGTAGGGATGTAAACAGTTTAATCTTATTGAGTCCCTTGTGATTTCCTTTTCCAGTTAACTTTTTAATGCTTCTTTTGACTTTTGCAACTGAAAGACAGATCAAAGGGTATGCACAGTTTTATAGACTTTTGATCATAGTTCCAAATTGCTCTAAAGAATGGTTGAATTAATTCACAACTCTATCAGTAGTGTATTAATGTCTCATTTTTCCTACATTCCACCAACATTTGTCATTTTCTTTTTCTATCCTGTTAGCCAGTCTAATGGGTATAAGGGAGTACCTCTGAATCGTTTCAATTTACATTCCTTGAATCAATAGTGATTTAGAGCTCCTTCTCACATATCTATAGATAGCTTTGCTTACTTCGTCTGAAAACTATTCATATTTTTTGAACATTTATCAATTGGGGAATAGCTCCACTTTTGATAAATTTGACTCCGTTTTGTATGTATTTGAAAAATGAGAACTTTATTAGAGAAACCTGCTTTGAAAATTTTTCAGTTATAATTGCTAAATATCTTTCTTACCATCTTTCCTGCCCAATCCTTATTCTCTCTCCTTTCACCTTCCTCAAAAATGTTTTGCTTCTGATTACCTTCTCTCCCAATTTATCTTCTCTTATATCACATCTCTACCTCCTTCTCTTGATTTAAAAAAATATATCAGACTTTTAAATTGAACTCACTCTGTGCCCTCTGCTTTTTTCATCAATAATGCTTGAAAGTCCTCTTTTTTACTGTATATCCATTTTCCCCTTAAAAGATTATACTCGGTTTTTCTGGGTGGGTGATTCTTGGTTGTAATCCTAACTCCTTTGCTCTCTGGAACATATTTCTTTAATGTAGAAGCCACTAAATTCTGTGTTACTCTGACTGTGGTTTGATTTGTTTCTGGATGTTTATGATATGCTCTCCTTGATCTGGAAGTTTTGGAATTTGGCTATAAAATCTCTTTGAGTTTTCATTTTGGTATCTCCTCTTCCTGAGTTCAAATGTGAACTCAGACAGTAAATAGCAGTGTGATCCTGAGAAAGCCACTTAATCCTCTTTGCTTCAGTTTTCTCATCTTTATAATAAAGGAACCAGCAAACTGCTCAGTACCTTTGCCAAGTAAACTCCAAAATAGGTCATGAAGAGTTAGAAACAAACAATAATGAATTATATAATGATACATAAATTTGCATGGCATCAAAAATAAATAATTTCTATTGCATTTATATCAACAAACATGTTTATAAGGCTTATCACCCTAAAGAGTTTGCATTGAAAGTAAATGTATTATATAAGGTCAATGGATAGAAGAAGGCTCCTCAGCAAATGGGAAGAGATTGGCAAGAGATCATAGATTTATAAATCGATTGCTAGAGAGAGGAACCATGGTGATGAGGTCACATATGCTGAAATACAAGTACATAAAATTAATGAAGTATATATTCTTTAGTCATATTTGCATAGCTAGCATTTTTATTGTTCTTTAAGATGCGTGAATATTTTTTTACAAATATTTCATTTGATCCTCACAACAACTTTCAAGGAAGTGTTATTATTATCATCCCCATTTTATGGTGAGGAAACTGAGGCAGGCAGAGGTTAGGTGGCTTGCCCATGATCACATAGCTAGTAGATGTCATTTGAACTCACATCTTAAATGACTTCAGGTTGAGCACAATATACATTATATCATCTAGCTGTCTGGTCCCAGGAATCCAGGAAAAGAGTGAGCTACACAAAAACCCAATGGAAGTTTTATCATTGATGGCATACTATGCAGACCATAATATGAGAGAGTCTGAGGTGGATGAATCCTTTGAGTTTCACAATTCTAAGCTGCAATAAGTCTGAAGCATGTTAAGTGTCCAGCGCCAATGTGATGAGCCCTCTGGGAACAGAGAGCTACCAGGCTGCCAGTGAACTAATCAGTCGTGATTCATTATCTCTTGTGTTTTATGAGATTGTTCTCTACCTATCATGTCATTATTTTATTAAGAGCTGGATTTATTTGGCAGTGATTTCCAGGGTTTCTCTTCTTTTGGGATTTGAATATAGGAGCATCCTCGAGGCTGATATATCTGGAGCCTGGCTTGGGGCTGGTGTGGTTGCAGGGTAAGAAATAAATTGGGGAAAGTTTGTGGTGAGGTAAAGAGTATGAAGTGAGGTAGGAAATGAATGTCCTGTCCAGATAGATAACCATGGAGCTGGAAACTGTGTGGTTAGCAACAGAGCTATGATTTCTATACATAGATCTATTAATGTAGGGGATGAGGTAAAAGGAGACAAAAGAAAGAAAAAGAGAATTTATGGGAAAAGCATCTATCTGCATCCCAGAGCCAGGCATGGGGGAAGGGATTAGTTTTCTCACATTTAAAGAAAATGTTGCAAGAATTCCCTTCCATCCCAGAAACGTAGGGAGCTTCTAGAACCCATTCTAGAACCATTCCAATTCCTCACCACCATCTTCCTCCACCCCTTTGCAAAATATTCATGTGCTAATCGTTAACCTGTTCACACTAAACCATGTTTTCATAATGTTCTCTTCTCTCTTTCCTGCTCCATCATCTGCCAGACTTCATGACCAATTTGTCAGCAAGAACTTGCAATCCAGAGCCTCCTATCCAGTAATAAAAACAAAATAAAATTAAATCAACAACAGACCAAACCCCTCCCTTTCCCAAAACAAAAAACATACTGCCATATCCCAAGGCCCAAACCCAAACAACAACCCCAAGTCAAAAGTGATTCCTAAAACAAGCCATTGCTTGGTTTCCGTCTTGTCATGCAAAAGTGAATCTGTTTCTCAGATCTCTGTTTCTGTCTCCTAATCTGGGTCTTTGTCATCATATTGTGAGATACCAGGTATCAAACTCTGGTCATGCAAGCTGCCACAAAACTCCAAGTGAGTGGATCTAATTAAAATGTAATTGAGATTAGCTAAATAAATAAAAGTACAATACAACATAGATAATGTTAATTTGTGGTTTTCTAAGTCAATATGCGGCCAACAGGAATCTGTTTCTATTTGTGTTTGGCTGCTGTCCTATAGGGTTATATAGTCTGTGTTCTGGTATCAGGAACTGCAGAGTTTGATTTTTATAAAGGATCCTATTCGAATCTTTCAAAGTTTACCTTTAAGTGTAGAAATAGCAAATTGTCCTGGAAACTCAGATCATAGAATCATAAGAGTCTAGATTTGGAGTTGGAAGGGACACTGGAAGCTATCTGTTACAGTCTCTACCTTGCTTTTTATAGATGAGAAAACAGGTTCTAGAAAGGGAGTGAGTTGGCTAAGATAACACAGGCAATGTCAGTCAAAAGCATTATTTGAACCTAGCTCTTCTGATTGCAAATTCAAAAACTTTTAGACTATGGTGTCAAACTCAAAACCACAAATTAACATTATCTATGCTGTATTGCATTTTTTTTTACTTATTCTATTAAATACATATTTTGTAAAATATTTTGTTTTGTTCCCAAGTTCAGAAGTTTTGCTGGTTTCTTCCATTCCAGGAGATGAGTGCGAGACCTCTACTAAAAAGTACCATAATGTTTCTCCTGCTATTAGTTACTCCTTGATTATGGGAAGGGGGGTGATGATGAGTTACATTCAGTAACCCTTCTCTCTTCTTCAGTTGACAGTGGTAAATAATCAAAGACTATCAGTTCCTTAGGATCAATTCTAACTTCTCTATCGCTGTGCAGTAGGGATCTCCTCCTCTGCCCAATTGAAAAGAATGGAAGGGAACAAGCACTTTTTTTGTTTGTTTCTAAGAAAAGAAATTTAATTCATGTATTAATGAAGCAATCACTAGAATAGCATCACAGTAGCATCTTATAATTTTCATCATCTCTCTTCAGTTGACATAAAGGCATTGTCTACTATCATCATTGAATCATGCAGTGTCTGGATGAATCAAGGAAGACATAAACAACCACTTCTCAAGTTCCTACTATGTGTTAGATCCTGTGCTAAGCACTTGACAATTCAGCTATGTCAAACTCCCACTCCTGTAATTAATTTGAAGTTCTTAACCAGCATTTGCATGACCACATAGGAACAATACTTTGCTGGACAGATGAAACACAGAGAGGCAGAAGTAGAGAGAGGGAAACAACCAGATAGAGAGACACACAGAGAAAAACAGAGAGGGGGAAAGGAGACAGAGAGACTGAGACACATAACATAGTGAGAGAGAGATGGGCAGGAAGAGAGATGGAGACAGAGAAAGAGACACACACAGATACAGAGAGAGATACAGAAAGAAGAGACAGATAGAAGTAGAGTGACAGAGAAGGGGGAGAGAGAGAGAGAGAGAGAGAGAGAGAGAAGAAGAAGGAGGAGGAGAAGAAGAAGAAGAAGAAGAAGAAGAGACAGAGACATTTTGAGAGGGAGAGAGGGAGAAAGGTAGATAGAGAAACATAGAGAAAAACAGAGCAATACAGAGAGGGGGAAAAAGAGAGACAGAGAGACTGAGATACTTACATAGAGAGTCAGAAAGAGATGAGCAGGGAGAGAGATGGAGACAGAGAGAGACAGAAGAGACAGAGACAGAAAGAGGTATAGAGAGAGAGAAAAAGGGAAGAGAAATTTATATAGAGAGACAGAAAGCAGAGACTGAGACAGAGAGAGAGAGAGAGATAGATAGAGAGAGAGAGAGAGAGAAAGAGAGAGAGAGAGAGAGAGGATTAAAACAAATCATTATAGCCATCTTAGAAATGAGATCATTTTTTTTCACCTACACAACTTAATGATTTCTTCTTTCAAATGAAGCAATTGCAGAAGCAGGTAATTATTGTTATTCCTAATATCCTAATGCCAAGTAGTAAACTGGAGGCATTATAGAAATAAATGTGGCAGCTAATGTGCATGTGTATATGATAGGCTACTGTTGATATAGTGCATTAAATTTGTTATATAACTTGATCAAGTAGCCAAGAAATATGTAAGCAGCTTTCCTCGGCTTCCTCTCTGAGGTGGCCCACTGTATGGCTCCTAACCCTGAAAGAAAGCCATTTGCAGAGATGCATGTGGCTTAGCAATTGTGGGATGGTTCCACACTGCTCAACACCTCAGGCATTCTGGAAAAGCTCTGTTACACAAGGTGGATATCAGAGGCTTCTCCATGCGCTAAATGAGCCTGCACCTCTGCCTTATAGCTTTGGAAATGCTAAGCAGGTAATTAACAAATCATAAGGCACAGGTGTGCCAGGTGAAGTTTGGTAACTTGCTTTTGATCTAAATTGAGATGCTTTGGGGATTTAACTTCTTAGACAAAAAGGGCATAAATAAATAATCAGGTTTTTAAGGTTGGAACTTGCAAGAGAGCTATAAAACATCTTAATGGACTGGAGGAGGCAATGTGAGGGGATAGTTTAAGGCCAGGCCCTTATGTTTTCCATTGTGGTATTATATTTGTTCACCTGATTAGTTCAGAATGACACGTAATTTTTTGTGAGACTCTGGAACATTTTGTAAGGAACATGGATTGCTCTCAAATGTCTCCTACCTCATTTCTCATTAAATTAAGAGAGAGAGAGAGGGACAGAGAGAGAGAGAGAGAGAGAGAGAGAGAGAGAGAGAAGGAGGGAAGGAGGGAGGGAGGGAGAAAGAAGGAGGGAAGGAGGGAGGAAGGGAGGGAGAAAGAGAAGGAGAAGGAGGGGAAGGGAAAGGAGGGAAGGGGAGGAAAGGGGAAAAAGAGAGGGGGGGAGAGAGAGAGGGAGAGAGAGAGAGGGAGAGAGAGAGAGAAGAGAGGAGAGGAAGAAGAGAGGAGAGGAGAGGAGGAAAGAGAGAGGGGGGAAGAGAGTGTAAGTTGGAGAAGATGATACTGGGATGTGGAGACTAAATGTGAAAAGGAATAAATTCTTTTATGGTCAATAAGATTAAAAATGAAGGGGCTGGACTCAGCCTCTAAGGTCCCTTCCAGCTCTAAATCTATGATCCTATTACAAGGTACTATGGTGGTTATAAAATGAGTGGTATGTTAATGAGCATGGATGTCCCTAGTGACCCATCATCCAGAATGTTTGCATTTGCTTATACAAGCATTATAGTAAAGCACTTTCAGGGTATTATGGGAACGAGCTCTAGATGCAGTCTGGGCTTTCTTGGTCCCAGAAGGAGGAAAAAAATGTTTTCCTTCAGTCTTTCTTGGCTGAGATTCTTTCCCCCTTATGTCCACTAGAAAAGAGGCAGCATAAGAGATCTATCTGTTGCCCTATGATTCACTCACCATCCCTGTGATATCCCTTACCAAACCCTGCTCTGTAGCTACTATAGCATAAATGTATTGCCTTCCCTTATTGAAATTTAAGTTCCTGGAGGACAGGGACTGACTCACTTTTTTGTATTCATATCTCCAGTACCTAACATGTAGTAAGTAATTACTAAATGCTTTTTTTAATTAATTAATTCATTCATTCACTTATTTCTTTCTTATAATGACAGACTTAAGTCAGTATGGTCCTAAGGAATGAGACCTATCTTCCAAATTCTAGGGTGGTCCTCCTTGGTGATCCAAATATCTTTTCAAAGATAATGAATGACCTTTCTCAGCACTCAATTCAGTTAGTTCAGATTCAAATCAATATAAGAAACATGTTTCAAGCATTTGTTATGAGGCTATTGGAGATAATTAAAGAGCATATGATGTGATTTCTGCCCTCAAAAAGCTTACATTTCAGGGGAAGAAAAACTCACATAATTAAACACCTTGGTTACTTTAAAACAGAGTCAGCTGCCAAAGTATCTGGTATAGAGAGTATCAAGGAGATCAGGGAAAGAAAGGCTGGCATAGGTCAGGACGTTCCAGGAAAGCCTCATATTATCAAAGATATCGAGACCAAAATTGTTTGAGAAGATAAGTAATTTAGAAAATAAAGATCCCCCATGTTTGGGGGGTTTTACATAATCATGGTTTTACTGATGGGAACTCCTTGATGGCAAAAACTGGTTGGTTTTCATTTTTGTGTCTACTATGCCTAGAAATTCTTTGGTACATAGTAGATTCTTAATAATGCTTGCTGATTAATTCAGATAGGCCCACCTACAGAGGACATCTTAGAAGACCTCATCTAAAGATGATTAGCTTAAGTGATTTTCATCTCTTGATTTCTAAACATAAACAGGCATTTAAAATGTTATTTTTCTGTTTACTGATTAGGCCTAAAAAAGAATGAGAACTATTTTTTTCTTTTATAAACAGTTATTTATTTAAATGTTTTAATTATAGCGTTTTATTTTCAAAATACATGCAAAGATAGTTTTCAACATTCACCCTTATAATACCTTGTGTTCCAAATTTTTCTCCTTCCTCCACCCCTCTCTTAGACAGCAAGTAATCCAATATAGGTTAAACATGTACAGTTCTTGTAAACATATTTCCACATTTATCATGCTACACAAGAAAAATCAGATCAAAAAAGGAAAAAAAAAGAAGAAAGAAAAAAAAAACAAGCAAATAACAATATTTAGTCCCCATAGTTCTCTCTGTGGGTATAAATAATTATTTCCATTACAAATCTTGGAATTGGACTGAATCACCCCATTGTTGAAAAGAGCCATGTCCAGCTGAATTGATTATTGTATAATCTTGTTGTTGCTGCATACAATGTTCTCCTGGTTTTACTCACTTCACTCAGCATCAGTTCATGTAAGTCTCTCCAAACCTCTCTGTATTCACCCTGCTGATTGTTTCTTATAGAACAATAATATTCCATAACATTCATATATCATAATTCATTCAGCCATTCTCTAGTTGATTCTGTCAGTAAGAACTAATTTTCTAAAACTGAGGAAATAAATGAAATTGATATGATTAAATTGCTATACAATTTATGAAAGAGAAGTAATTGAATTTATTTTCTTCTGCTAGAAAAATGCTTGCTAGTTGTTTGGACAATAATCTCTTTTGTTCTCATCTCCTTTTCTCTGTAATTATCCATATTTAGTTAAATTCAGCAGACATTTTAAAAACTATTAAATGTGTGGCAGAGCATTGTACTAGGGGAGATACAAAGTTTAGAAAAGACAAAGGCACAGAGTGAGAAATCATAGAGCACAGCCAGGGAACAATGAATAACCTGGTTTGACTAGAATATAGGGAATATATGGAGAGGAGAAATGTTGAGCAAAGGGCAGCTAGTGGAGCAGTAGAGTGCCAGGCTAAGAATCAGAAAAGACTCTCTTTTTGAGTTCAAATCTGATCTCAGACATTTAGCAGTTCCTAAGCTATGTGACCTTGGACAGGTCTCTTAACCCCAATTGCCTCAGCAAAAAATAAAAAATAAAAATAAAAGAATTAAAATCTGATGGTGTTGTGATGGATGGTTATCCATATTTATCCATATATATGTATATATGCATACACACACATATATATGGACATACCTATATGGATATATATGAACATGCATACATTTATGGTAACTAGGGTGGTGAAACAACTTGTTTAAGCAAGGTAGCTTAGTTGTTAGCACACTGGACCTGGTACCGGGAAAATCCAAGTTTAATTTCCATCTCAGGCACTTACTGGTTGTGTGACTCTAGGCAAATCACTTAAATTCTGTCTACCTCAGTTTTTTCAACTATGAAATAGTGACAATTGTAGCACCTAATTCCCAGGGTTGAGAGGTCAATTGAGAAAACAGTAAAGTGCTTTGTGATACTCAAAACCCTATATGAATGCTAGCTATTATTAGTTCTTCAGGTTGGTTCATTACAATTCATCAGTACTGGTAACATTTTTCCTATTCTGTTTACTGTGTATCTTGTTCTTTTGCATCATGTCATTTAAATCTTCCCAGGTTTCTTTGAAAGCTTCACATCCTTCATTTCTTACAATGTAACATAGTATACCATTGCATTCCTATCCCAATTTGTCCAATCATTCCCAGAGCTTGTATTTCAAGAGCATCCCTCCAGCAATTCCTTTAAGACTATGTCTCTTGTAAAGTGAATGAGTTGCCCCTGTGCAATTGATGTAGTTGGGTAGTCACCACATTTCATTGATTGGCTTCCTTAAAAGTGAGCATCAGCCATAGCTTTATGACTACCAAGTTTACCATTTTTATCTGGGAAAGTAATGTTGGGCTTTGGCTGTTTGTTTTGAAAATATTACCAGAGGGCTGAGGAAATAAAGCTTCAGTTAGTGCTTGTCTGACATTTTGAGAGCAGTAATTCCCAACCATTTGGAAGTGGTGACATCCTGTCTGTCATTTGTTGGTTTCTTGATTTTTTACTCTCTTCTCTCAAAGGACTGTGAAGTATATCTTAATATTCAAAGCTAATTTTGACTTGAGGATTTGACTGGAAATATTCATGACAACATTTAAGTTTATTGGACATACATAAGGGTGTTTCCAGGCTTAAGTGTTTAGCATCTTAAAGCAGTATCAAAGCTGGAAAATTAATAAAAAATAATAATCAGTGATCCTTTAATCTAATGATAGATTTTATTTTCCTTCCCCTTATAACATTCTTGGAATAGAGTTTGGTTTAATTATGTCCTGGGCAAATCTACAATTGCTATATGATTATTTATTTATTTATCTACCTAGCTAGCTATATAAATAGAAAAATAGAACATATTCTCTCTCTCTCTCTCTCTGTCACCACACACACACACATACACACAAATATACATGAAGTAGACTTTTGTTTAGATTTAAAAAAATAAAGTGATGCAATAGAGCAAGAGGTTCATTTTCATCTACTTTTTCCCCAAATAAGCTGTAAATCTAATTAGATCTTGAAAGAAACTAATTCACATATGGTTTCTGCAAGTAAAGAATTTCTTATCTGAATGTTGTGTGATTTATAGAAAATAATAGATTTCTTTATAGCTATCATAGAGTATCTTTGAAATATCTTTTGCAAAGAGCATTTTGGATTAGTTGTAAACCATTTTGAATGCAGAAATTAATTGTTGTAACATTTAATAGTGTGACAATTTACCTCAGCACTTAATCCATTACCTTCACAGAGCATGATAAAGAAAAAATACTTGTTGAATGAATTTGTTAATTCATGCCTGCACATAACTTCAATCACAGGAGACAAGTAGACATAGATTCCAGGTTTAGCTCTTCCTATTAAGAGAATTGCTATTGCGGGGGGGGGGGGGGGGGGGGGGGGGGGGGGGGGGGGGGGGGGGGGGGGGGGGGGAGGTAGTGGTATGAGGACTAGAATGCAGTCCTGAATGAAGATAATATAATAAGTACTATCCCCTGCCAAATAATAGTGTCTTATGTCTGAAATGACTCAATTCAACAATATTTGTTAAGTACCTACTATATGCAGAATACTATTCTAGGTTCTAGAGGAGATGAATTAATTTGGTTTCCCTGTCTTTTGTCTCTTTCCTCTTCAATCTAAACTTCACCCAACTGTTAAATTGATATTCCTAAAATAGTTCTGATCATACCACTCCCTTGCTTAAGAAGCTTCAATAGCTACCTATTGATTCTAAGTATCGTTTTTTTACTAGAACTAGAACTTTTTTAACACTTAATTTTTTTTTTGCAACAACAAGTAAAAATAATTTTTTAACATTTAAAAAAAGTTTTTGACTTTCAAATTCTATCCTTCATTCTTTTCCCTTTTCTTTCTGAGATGGTAAGTGATGTGATGTAGGTTATAAGTGTATAATCATGTAAAGCATTTCCATATTAGTTATTCTGTGCAAGACTATTTGGAAAAAAAGAAAGGAAAGAAGAAAAGAAGAAAGAAAGGAAAGAAGGAAGAAACTGAAAAATAGTATGCTTTGGTCTGTCTTCAGACAACATCAGCTCTTTCTCTGGAGATGGATAACATTTTTCAACATGAATTCTTTGGGATTATTGATCATAGTTAATTCAGTCAAAGTTGATCATTGAACAGTATTACTGTTATTGTATACAATGTTCTCTTGGTTCTGTTCACTTCACTATATCAATTCATGTAAATTTCAGCCTAGAATTTAAAATACTTCACAACTCAACTCACTTAACTTCCCAGTCTTATTTTATATTACTCTTTTATTTCTTATTTTACTTAAATTGACCTAACTGTTCCCCTATATAGGATATTCTATCTTTACCTTTGCATTCCTTACAAGGGACCTTTCTTTGATATGTACTCTTTCTTTACTTTTGCCTTTCAGAACTCATTTTTTTTTTTTTTTAAATATACTTTGGTGCTATCTTCTAAGCAATTTTTTTTTTTTTTTTTTTTTTTTTTTTTTTTTTTTGCTGAGGTAATTGGGGTTAAGTGACTTGCCCAGAGTCTCACAACTAGGAAGTGTTAAGTGCCTGACGCCAGATTTGAACTAAGATTCTTTTGACTTCAGGGCTGGTGCTCTATCTACTGTACCACCTAGCTGCTCCTGGTGCTATCTTCTAAAAGCCTTTCCTAATCTCCCTAGAAATTAGCACACCCTTATTCTTGAAATTATTGTGGATTTATATATCACTGTACTGGCTGTATCTCTCCCTTGGAATACAAATTTCTTGATGTCAGGTTATGATATTTTGTTTGTTTTTGTTTTTGGTAGCCTCAACACTAAGTGTGTGTGTGTGTGTGTGTGTGTGTGTGTGTGTGTGTGTATCAGCCTTTAGTATTATCGTGCTATCAGAGTATATGAGCAGAGTACCAAGAATCATGGATCTAGTTTGGGAAATTTGGGATTGCTCCAAAGAGTTAGACCCTCATTCCTGGAAAAAAGAAGCTAGGCTATTACATAGACCTATTTAGATTCTTCATGTCTAAAATTCAAAGACAATAATTCATCATTTGGAGCCAAGTTTCTATTTACAGGGCATCACAATGATATTAGAAGTACTGAATAAAAAATTAAAGAATTGGGAATCTGAACCATTTTTCTTTTATTTTTTTAAAAAATTCTTTTAATCTTTTATTTTTCCCAGTTATAGGTAAAGCATTTTTTTTATTTGTTTGTAAAACTTTTGGTTCTAGATTTTCTTCCTTTCTCCCTACCCATCCCACTCCATTGAGAAAGCATATATGAAGTTATGCAAAACATTTCTATAAGTCATGTTGCAAAAGAAAACATAGATTTCACCCCTCCCAAAATACTTCATGAAAAATAAAGTAACAACAATAAAAATGGTATATTTCAATCTGTATTCAGATACAATCCTTTCTTTGCGTATGGACAGCATTTTTTATTATAAGTCCTTCAAAGTAGTCTTGGATAAGTGCATTGCCAAGAAAATCTGTCATTTGTAGCTGATCATCTTACAACACGCTGTTACATTGTACACAGTACATTTCACTTTGCATCAGTTCATGGAGTACTGGTTTTTCTGAGAGCATCCTACTCATCATTTCTCATAGAACAATAGTATTGCCATCATAATCCCATACCAGAAATTATTTAGCCATTCCTCAATTGTGGGCATCCCCTCAATTTCCAATTCTTTGCCCTGAGAAAAGGGCTGCTATAAATATTTTTATACATCTCAGTTATTTTCCTTTTTAAAAAAAATATTTTGTTATATTGATATTATCAGGTCAAAGGATATGCATGATTCTAAAGCCCTTTGGGTAGAGATCATACCTTTGGATCATATATCAATTGGGGAGTGGCTTTTGTTTATTTTTTAAAATAAATTTTGACTTAATTTCCTATACAATGAAAAATGAGGTTTTTATCAGAGAAAATTCTTTCAAAAATTCTTTCCCCTCCATAAGCTCTTTTAAAGAAGAGATTAAAAAAAATATATTCTAGTCTATTACAGAGCCTGGAAGGTAGCAGATACTTGCTAAATGCTTTTTGATTGGCTGATGCTTCATCTCCTTATATCTCACAATCTGCTAAACCCACCATCCTAACTTTACTCCTCATCTTGGCTTCTGCTTTCCTACTTTACCTTTTTTTTTTTTTTAAACAAATGGCCCAATGTTAACAAATACTGTGATTATAGTCATTGTATTTTGTAGTAAAGGACTCTATTTTTCCTCCCTCCCTCCCTCCCTCCTTCCCTCCCTTCTTCCTTCCCTCCCTCCCTCCCTCCCTTCCTTCCTTCTTTCTTGCCTGGCTGGCTGGCTGGCTGCCTTTCTTTCTTCCTTCCTTCCTTCTTTCCTGCCTGCCTGGCTGCCTGCCTGCTGCCTGCCTGCCTTTCTTCCTTTCTACCTTTCCTTCTTTCTTACCTTCCTCCCTTCCTTTCCTTCCCCTGGCTGTATGACTTAGGGTCTTAGACAGAAATTCAATGACTTTCATAGGGACACCTGGTTAGAATATCTTCAGGCTCACTTGAACCCAGGTCTTCTTGTCTCTGAAACTGGGTATCTATATATTATGCCAATTCCACTTTGCTTGTAAACTTTAAAGGGCTACAAACATGTGAGTTGTTATTGGTCCTAGTTCTGCTTTCCAACAGAGTGATATCCTTCTTCCTCATGGCAACTCTTGAAATATTTCAATACAGCTGTCTTCTTAGACTTGCTCTCAATGAAAGCATCGTGTCTGTAGGAGTTACCAAGTAAAAGGTCTCCATTTTTAGAAGGAGTGATTAGCTCATTGTCAATTATTAGTACAACAAGATGGATTTCTGACCAGATTCCTAGTCAGGCGGATAATTTTTTGAGGAACTAGACCTATAGTAGGCAGACTCATGGGTATCCAGAGAAGGCAGACTACATAGGAACTGCAATTTATGACTCTATAAAGATCAGGGGTTATCATGAAGTTATTAGGTCATTTGGAGTCATGGAATCATTTGGAGTAAGCACTTAGGAGAAAAAAAAAGTGCTCAGGAAAATAGAAGAAGAGCACTAGTTATAGATCAATCACAAACAATAGGCTCCAGATCTAATTCTGTCTACCTCATGGGGTAGGCTGTGACTTGGAACAGTTGGAATTTTTAGATTTAATTAATGTGACATTAAGAAGTTGATAATCTAGTTCAACAGATATAATTTATAATGTCTATGAGGTTTTGGGGTAGTCACCACTTTGGTGCCTTGCCTATGTGATGTGTGGAATATTCAAAGAGGAATTGCATCTCTAGTTTGAGGACTTGCCAAGCCATTTTCAGGGCTACTCATCCATCTTTGGTGTCCCACTCTCCTGTAGCTCCAAGCAGCTGTAGCATGTACAGGAAACAGAAACTAGGAACACTGTTTTGGCAGTTGGATTAACCCAGGTTGAAGGTAACTGACAGTTCTCAAACCAAATTTGGAGCATGTCTTCCCCAAGCACGTGAAGACTTTCCCAACACAATGGGCAGATGAGAACAATTTGTTGTAAGGGCCATGAAGGCAGCAAAATTAGGCCCTATGGAGTGCTTAGAACTTGCTTGGACATTGAAGTCACCAAGGTCATCCACTGCATCTCAAGCTATTGCTGGTCATCTTGACTCTTGTCTTGCCATTGGTAAGATAACTTTGATAACTCTGAAAGAGATAATGAGGCTGATGACTTTGTGCAACTCTGCCTCACTGAAATCCAATTCATGTGTAAGTCAAGACATTACTAGTGATGTCCTTGCTATGCTTTGAAAACAAATGAACAACAATAAAATGATCTCTAAGAGTCTTTCTAGTTCTAAATTCTGTAAACTGTGAACAAAATTTAAATGGCAATTCTATCCAATAAAATAAGAAATGTCACAAAGAAATTAATAATTAAGAGGAAAATGGGCAGTAGAGGCAATTTGTTCTGTGAATTCAGAGTAGAGAGAGTGCACTGTGGGATGGAATAGGCTGGAGAGGCTTTTTTAGAGGTGGAGTTCTAGCTGGATTTTGAAGGATGAATACAATTTTATAGGGGCTGGGGCTTCAGAGTATAGAGAGGACATTCCTGGGGCAGGAGATGTGAGCAAAGGAAAGCAAAATATGTTCAAGGACAGTGAATAAATGAATTTGCCTTTAATAGTAGAGTGTGTGAGAGGAAGTGGTATGTGCTCTGGCTGCCAAGGCAGGTTGGAGCAAGACTGTAGAGTGCCTTTGAGTGCTTAGATCAAGGAGCTGGGATTTCATTGCAAAGCATTAGGGAATCATTGAAGGTTTTTCAGTGGTGTGTGTGTGTGTGTGTGTGTGTGTGTGTGTATGTGATGTGTTCAGAAGGATAATTTAAGGAAGATGACTGTGATAGAAGTGTTCCAGAATGGACTGAGATAGGGGCAGTCTTAGAGACAAGGGAAACAAGTTTTAGAGTTATTGAAATAGTCAAAGGAAGAACAATTGAGGGCATGATTTAATGGATGTGGTAGTACAGAGGGGAAGACTGATTGCTCAGGTGAGAGCTGTCTGGATGAAGAAGAGCTGAAAGGAATCTGAGAGGCTATCTAATCCAACTCCCCTCATTAAGAGATAAAAATAACTGTTTTGGGGTCCCACAGCTAGTAAGGATTTGGGATGGGATGAAAAGGCAAGTCTTTTTTTATTTCAAGTGTTCATGTATTATACCATACTTCTCATATCATACAGGGTATACTTTTGATGAGATTGAGAATGCTTAGTGTCACCTACACTTGTATAATTAGGAATGGAGGTATATTGCATATCTAGACTATGTTGACATCACCCATTTTTGCAAGAGAACTGGAGGATACATATTCTGTGCTGGCCTTTTTCCACTGGGTGATTGGCTGGATCTGTCTACTTCTTTAAAGTATCTGACAAATCTCAACTACTCATTTTCCTGAATTTGTGTCTAATGATGAAAGGCTTCTTCACTCCTGATGGGGGGACATCTTGTAGTAAATGTTGTAAGTTCCCCTTGGGACAAGTTTCTGAGAAATGAGCTTGGTATTTGGACCTTTTTCATTTTCAGTTCTAGATGTAGAGAGTAAAGTCCTTTATCCAGGATCTCTAGCCTTTGGATTCAGGAACCTAGGAATCTAGATTGGGTGTGGAATCAGTCCAGTGGCAAAAATCTGAAGAGCAAGAGTCTCACGTCAGCCCTATGAAGCTTTGTACTTGAACTTCAAGGGCTAATGTTACACAGGAACTGAGTTAACCTATGAATCTAATCTCCCTTCCTTCATCCCAGACCAAGAGGTGTGGAGGGAATTATACCTCTGAAATATAAGAAGAAATGGTCATGTGTTTATTCTTGATATTTTTGAAGCATATATTTCTTTGTAAAAGCTAATATGATATTAAGTAGTTAAATAAAAGTGGGGTGCTAGTCACTGGCCACTAAAAAGGCAGAAACTAAATCTGTGGGGGCTCAAATCAGTGCAGAAGAACAGAGGCTCCTACAATGCTCTTAATCTCCAGAGGACCCAGTAAAATAGATTAGACTTTGTAGTCAGAATATATAACTTAGTAATATATATTATAACTTAGTAATCAGCCACAGAGAATCCATAAGCATAATGTACAAACCCAGAGGCTTATTATAAAGACTATTCAGAAGTCCACTGAACTTTTGGGCCATGAATGCCAATGTCAAAAGTCTCTGTCTTGATGAGATAAAATTTTGAAGTTGGAGTTATAGAACACATTAAATTCTCTATGTGATATTAATGTATCATAAGTTTATATTGTTGGAGAAGTTAATATCTGAGTAGAGAATTGAGCTTATCCTGATAACAGAAATAACAATCACAATAACAATAATATCTAACATTTTTAAAAGGCTTTAAGGTTTACAAAATAATTTACAATACTTAATTTTGTCCTCACAACTCTGGGAGTAATAGATTATTCTCTTCATTTTATTGTGGAAGAAACTGAATCAGATAGAGGTTAAAGCAATTTTCCCAGAATCACATTGGTCATAAGTGTCTGAGGCAAATTTGAATTAAAGTCTTCTTGATGCCAGGTCCAACACTCTAACCACTGAGCGATCGTGTCACCTAATAATGGTGGTGTAATTACTTTGATTAGAACCTTCTGTTTTGACCACTGAAAGTTTCAGTTTAAAAAGTTTAGTGAATTGATGTCATTGGCATAAATCCCATTGCCACTTGGAAAGCAATGCCAATTGACCTCCATTTGGCTGACTGCATATACAGTGACTAAAGTCAGGAAGTCAATAACAGATGCTTTTAAAATCTCTTGAATTTAAAATTCCTTTAAAAAATACAAATGGTCTCTTGAGATGTGCAGAATTTTTATAGACTCCTAGACTCTTAGAATGGGATTGTAGAGGTCATTCAGACCAACTTTAAACTCAATTTAAGGATCCCTTCTACAACATGTCTGACAGATGGTCATTTAGTCTCTATCTACTACCATTGGCAGGGAATTCTCTTTGAGAGCCTGTACTAGTGCTGGACAGTTTTTCTTGTTATAATTTTGTCGAAGTTGAATTGAAATTTAATTTCTCTAACTTTGACTCAGTGAATCTAAACTTGTTTACCTGAGCAATACTGAATAAGCCTAAACCCTCTTCTGTATATCAGCACTTCATATATTTGAAAATAACAGTTCTCCATTTCCTAAACATTCTATTCTTTTGGTTAAACATACTCGGTTCTGTTATTAATACCTCCTCTCTGAGATTACCTCTAATGTACACTGCATGTATCATGAATTATATGTTTATTTGTTGGATTTCATTGAGGGCAGGGATTGTTTCTTTTTTGCCTTTCTTTGTTTCCTTAGCACTCAATAGAGTGTTTCAAACATAGTAAATGCTTATTGACTAAATAGGATATGGTTTTTAGACTCCTCATTAATTTCTGGTAGATGTTTTCCAATTTGACTCTGTCCTTTGAGCATGGTGTCCAGATGTCAGCATAATACTGTCAATTAGTCAGTATTTCACCAACTTGCTTGGCATTTTATCATGGAAGACTATTGCCAGTAATATTCTATGACTTGACCTATATTGTAACTTTAGCTCTGAACTGTTGGTTCTTGTTTTCTTTCAGTCTAGATTCATGATTTCATAGAGGTAGAGTGCTACTAATGTCAAAACTCCCTCTATTGATGCAGATCATCATCATCTCTGCAATTTAGTCTTTGAGAATTTCTGGAAAGGTTGGATGACTTGCCAGTGTTCACAGGCTGTTACATGTTAGAGGTTGACTTGATCTAGGTCTTCTTTATGCATTCCATCCATTATGCCATGTTTTTTCTCAGTTCTGGAGTTATATTATCATAATTTGCCACACTAGATGAGGATTGGACATGGGGTGGTATGCCAGTGATAATGATGATGGGAGATGCTTTTTACTCAATTGTCACGTTATGGCCTTTTAAATCTCATTTTGGGAGGGCAATCCTAATTACAGGTGATATCATGTGTGATTACAAAGTTATAGGTATGATTTAAAAATAGTAATGAAACATAGTAAATTCTTCAAGATAAATTCTGTCCCTTTCAAAGAAACCTTGGGAAACTATTTACATATTCTAATGAAGGTACCATTGCTTACAACCCTATTGGAACTCTACTAGTTTGAAATTATATTCTATACTTAGAACATATTATTTTGAAAACTATTAAGTTGGGGCCTATCTTTCTCCTTTGAAGGTGTTTCTGTCCTGCTCAAGGTAGCAAATGAACAGCAAAATGGCCAAAAGATAGCTCATGGAAGGAGGATAAGCTGAGATTTGGGATATTTAACAGAAAAGGCATGCCATGAGTGATTAAGAATTGATGGTTAGTGGTCCACTTAAAATTAGGAATGTTCTTTGAGGCAGACATTATTCAACTGGTTATAGTTCTGGTCTTGAGCCCCCAGAGCTAGGCCCATTATTATGCCCAAATATCAAAATATTCTTAAGGCTGCAGACTGGATATTGAAATATTTTGTTGGCAGTTCTGTGTCATTATTATTATTAAGTTTTTATTGCCAGAAATGGTAGACAAGGGGATAGTCACCATGATGGAGTTGACACCTTAAGTAGTCATAGCTTTTGCTGAAGCCCATTTTTGCAACATATAGACTCAAAATCATCAGCATCCATTTCTTTTAATGGAATTCAGTATTCAGTTATATTAAATAAACTGATATTCAATTCCAAAGGATGGCACCTTTGGGGGCATTAGATCAATAGAGAGGGAGAAAGACCAAGTCCTTCAAGGATTCTGAATCACTTAGCTTGGACACAAAAATGAACAGAAAGACTATAAAATTCCTCTATAGCTTTCCATCAGACACAACTACCTTGGCTGTCCTTCTGAGTCCTGGAAATAAGCATTTTGGATAAAATCCAAATGTGTAGAATTCAGTCCAAGGGATGTTGTAAGACAGTGAGGAGGAAGAATTTTAAGAGAAAACATGTATTTCTTTAAACTAATACTATAGAGGCGAATAGGATTTAAAGGTAAATATCTAAATCTGAGCACTAATGGGATTAATTGCTAATTGACCCAAATAGCTAACTGGCCTTTGCTATATCTCTGAAGACTCATAATTTGGTGTACATTTCTAAAAAATGAACCCTTTCTTGCCCTTCTTTGTACCTTGGCTCTGCCTAGGCTGTTTTCTTTTTTAACTGACCCTTAAGCTTTCTCACCTTAGATATGTGGTATGAATGATCAGCCAGGACTAACTAGACAATGAGGCAAACTTTGGCCTTATAGAAACACTAAGACTTTTTGGGGGTGGGTGGGTAAGGATTCATGGATAGAATAAGTACATATGGTCTTGCAAAGTGAGATTACTCTATTGAATGAATTTGGCCTGGAAAAGCAGCATGGTATAGATAAGGAAAGATCACAGAGCTTAGAGTCAAGCAAGAGATCTGGTTTCGAATCCTGGTTCTATCATATTATTATCTATGTGATCACAGGCAAGTCAAATATTCTCTCTACATCTCTTTGTAATAATGTATAATAATATCCATAAACTCTGTCATGTTAGCCTGAGTTACTGCTATTATGTGGTTTTATCATGGTATATCTTTGATATTTGCTCCAAAGTAAATTCTGGGCAGTGTAGTACAGGGAAAATAACACTGAATTATGTGACAAGGGATATGAAGTCAGCTGCATGATCTTGGGCATAATGTTTCCCGTGTCTCATTCTTCTCTGTAAAGTAGAAATAATGATATTTGTCCTTGTGTGGATAAAATGAATATGAGCAAAGAGGAAAGAATAATGTGTAATACAAACATAAGCACTAAACACTGTCTACTCAGCAGATTAAGATACTATAAAGCCATGACCAGAAAATACAAAGAAATTCCCAGGATTGTTTAAAGTGGCAATTCTTTGTGGTCCAATCTTATTTCATAATTGTCATCCTTACCACCACCACCACAATCATCATCATCTGAAAGTTTCCATTGCCACGGGCATACAAAATATTTATCTTTTTGTTGTTCAGTCATGTTTCAGTTGTGTTTGAATCTTTGTGACTCCATTAAGGGTTTTCTTGGCAAAGACAATGAAATGGCTTGCCATGTTCTTCCCTAGTTCATTTTGCAGATGAGAAAAGTAGGTAAACAGAATTAAATGAGAACCAGGATCTCAGGGCCAGTAAACGTCAGGCTGGATTTGAACTCAGGAAGATGAATCTTCTTGATTAGGTCCAGTGCTCTATTCACTGTGCCATCTACCTGCCCAGTATTCATCTTTAGTCTCCTTCCAAATAGAATTTTATGTCATATGGGAAGATATAGATGCACAGGATATATTTTGGTCACAGAATACAGCTACTGAAGTCAAAAGGAGAATTCCTCATGATGTCTCTCCCCTTCCCTACTAGCCATGTAATTGTGGGAATTCCCATAGCACAAATTTCAATAAGATCTTAAGATTAAAAAAAAAAAAACACAACATTTTTCTCAAAACAAACCTGTAAAATAAGTAATGCAAACATTACCATCCCATTTTACAGATGAGAAAACTGAGGTTCAAAGAGGTTGAGTGATCTGCCTTTACATATATAGGTAGTAAGCAACAGAACTCTTAGAACTTTGAGATGATGGCTTGGTCATTAAGTAAATTAATAGCATATTTCCTGAGATAACCACATAAAGTAATTTCCTGCTTTTATTGAAAAGAAGACAAGTGCTTTAAAGTTTCAAAATTAAATTCATTTATGTGTCAATGCTGGCAACAGATGGTAAGTGAACTAAATAGGTTGATTTTAAAAAAGACAAATTATTATTACATAGTAATAGCAAGAAACATCAATGCTTAGAAATGCATTTCTATGGCTAAGGGATCATTTATGATGTAGATCCAAACCAGGACTCAGAAAGGCTGTTAATATTATCATTACTTGCTCCCTGTTATTATTATGTGCTAATTTTGCATAAATACCATTGTAAATTTTAATGTCTTTGTAAGTATTTTAGGAAGACTATCTTATAAGTATGAAATGATTCAATTCATGCTTATAAAAACTCTACTTAGATCCTTAAAATGAATCTTTTGGTGACAGGTAATTGGCTATTTGCCTACTTTTCATCTGATCCTTTTCTTTCCTCTCTCCCTCCCTCTCCTCTCTCTCTCTCCCCCCTCCTTCCCTCCCTCTTTCCTTCCCTCCATCCCTCCCCCTCTCTCTTTCTCTCCCTTTCTCCCTTCCTCCCTCCCTCCTTCCCTCCCTTCCTCCCTTTTTCCCTTCCTTTCTCCTTTCTTTTCTTTCCCCACTTCTCTCCTTACTTCTTTTTTTATTTGTTTTGTTATTGATTTAATTTGATGCCAATGGACACAGGTGTGCTGACTGTCTGTTCTTAACTTCCAAGAAACCAGCATTTTGGCAAGGATGATAAATTGTTGTATAATAAGACGCCCTCCCCTTCCCCTTGTCTCCCCCTTCTCCCTCCCTTCTTTTCTCGGATTTAGCCTTGAGTCTTTTCAAAAGTTGGATGTGAAACCTTTGTAGGTGTGTCTTATGAGTTAGAGAGAGCAATTAAGCTTTCCTGAGTTGCACTTCAAATACATACACACATATATACATATGTACATGTGTATATGTACATATACACAGGTAGCTAGGTAGTCTGATAGATAGAACATCAGGCTTGAAGCCAGGAAAAACTTTGTTCAAATCTGGTTTTAGATACTTTATAGCTGACTATGGACAAGTCATGTAACCCTTATTTGCCTCAGTTCATTATGTGTAAAATGGGACATACCTGAGAAGAAAATGGCAAACCACACTAGTATCTTTGCCATGAAAACCCCATGCATTTTTGTCATGTAGTCAAATATGACTGAAGAATGAACAACCAAAAACCACACATATGTGTATATATACATACATGTGTACATACACATATGTGTATTTGATATGTATGTATACATGCATATAGTTATATTAGGAATTTAAGAGAAAAGTCCAAAAGATAAGTCACATTGTCTTTCCCCTAGAAAATATATCTCTTGAAGACTAAGATGATCTCATTTCTGTCTTTTGTACCCTCAATGTATAACACAGTACCTAGCATGTACTAAGAATTTCATGGATATTTGTTGATTGTCCATATGTCCGAAGTTGACCTTTCCTTAGTTTTCCTTGAGCTGTGAAAATAAATAAATACAAACCGATATAATTAGTATTCTTGGACAAATAAATGTTCTTACTAATGTAAAAACATTCGTGCAGGATAATGGGAAAAAGGCCTTAAAATCATGTGATCTGGGTTCTAGCATCTGCTCTGAGAGTAGGTAGCTATATGATCTTGAGCAAGACCCTTCGTCTCTATGCTCCTCACTTTCTTTATCTGTAAAGTGAGAAGGTTGGAACAGACTTTTTTGGGTTAACTTCCAAGATCAAGGTGTCAGGTTCCTACAATTTTGACTTCTTTTCTCGGGAGAGTAGGATTGGGTCAAATCTGTTTTTTAAGCAACTTAGTAAATGCATATAGGGAAATTGAAGCCACAAATCAGCACAAAGCAACCTTGAACCACATGCTCTCTGTCCACATGTCTATTTGTTGACACAGTGTTGTTCAGGGTGTTATGGCTTGTTCTTGAGCAATTTTAGGAATATCATGAGTTTCGGACTGTTAAAGGCTTTCTTTAATGATTTCAAATCGATGAAAAGCATGAGAACTATTAGTCACTTCTCCCTTTCAAGTGTAATCCTCCCACAGATGGGTGTTTTTCAGGTTGCTCTGGATGACTAATAGCCATGTTTGTATAAGGGAGAAAAAGCATTTTTCTGATCTCTGATGATATGATTGAAGATTCATTTCCATTTAGGCAAGGAGGAAATGGGAAAATTGATCAGAAGGGCTAATTCAAGGCCATGATCATATCTTAAATCTAGTTTCTTGGATGAGTTCAAAATGTACTATGAACTTCATTTCAAGTAAGTTTCTTCCATAGTCACCTTCCAGTCCAAGGAAGGTTGTCCTCTCCCACATAATTTTGACCCATACCACCATGTTAATCAGTGATGGAAAGAATCATAGCTGGATATTTAGTTCATTCCTATGTTTTCTTGAGATTCAAGATAGCTTGATATAGTGGGAAGAGCTCTGGATCTGTTCAAGTCCTGCTTGCTCAGTTGCACTGAAACCATGTATAAGAACTCTCGACTCCTCAGGATTCAATTTTATAATTTGTAAAAAGAAGAATTTGAACTAGTTGATCTCCAAGTTCCCTTTCAAAGTTAGACTCTATGATTGTTTCTATTTTTTTTAAACAAGTCTAGGTGGGTAGATATAGATGTATCAATAACCATCTCTCAAAGCTAGAAAATTCTTATAAAAGTCAATTACAATCTATTCCTGCTGAACAGCTAAATCAATGAGAGATTGTGGAAAAATCTACATGCATATGGTACTCCTCTTTGGTTTTCTGAATCAATGTCCATGTTCAAAAAATTAAGTCAACCTTTTTGTTAATGTCTTACCTAGGGGGTGGGAAATGGACCTGGGATTGCATTAATGTAAGGGACTTTTAGGTGAGGAAACTCTCTACCAAGACAGGCTGTCTCTTTCTGTGCAATTTATGGTCTTAGAGAGGTGTTTAGTGTTCTGAGAGGTTCAATGCCTTCTCAAGGCCAGACAGGGCTTGAACCTCAGTCTTCTTGACTGGTTCTCTTTCTACTATGTTTTACCATCTCTGAGACTGTTCCTTATAAAACTTTGAAAGTTTTAGAGAATTAGGAATACCTATCTTTCTGCTTGTGCAAGTCCACTTCCAGATTGTCAGCCTTATCACACTCCCACAGAGGTCAGAAGCACACCTCTCTTAATCACTCTGAGGAAGTACACTTGCATAGACCTCTCCCAAACACCAACATTCCAAATTCTATTCAGGACTCTGGAGGTGGATTAATCCTTTAAATTCTCCAACAACAGACCATGACATATCAATCTACTCCCCACTGTGCTGACTTTGGTATCAGTCAGCCGGACTCAAAATCATGCCCACAGTACTTTCTTTGGAATCTTAATCCTTAGTCAAGTCCTGCCTTTGACAAATAGTATGTGACCCTTAACCTCTTATCCTAATTAGCAATAATATTGAATCACTTTCATAGCCATCAACCAATCAATCAGCAAACATTTATTAATGTACCTACTATGTGTCAGGTACTCTGTCAGGTCTTAGAGATATAAAGACAAAAATGAAATAGCCTCTGTCCTCAAATAATATCCCCCAGTTTGTTCAACCATTTCTAAATCTGTGAGCTCCCATTTTATTTTCTTTCCATTTTCCATTTTCTTTCTGTCCGACCTTTTCAGTATACATGACTAATATTGGAATTACTATTTGGAAGGGTAAAAATCACCTGTTAATTTTTGTTTTGGGTATTTTTTTCCTTTGAGACCTCAAAGAAAATGAGAAATGATCTGTTTGGCTGTTCTTCATGGTGAAAAACCTGACTGATACAAGGAGGAAACTACTTTGGTTTATTGCTTTGGATGTAACTATTCCATATTTATTCAATAAACATTTATTAAGCACCTGCTGTATTTGGGGTACTGTAGTTAAAGATACAAAATTTAGGAAAGCCATTCATAAGGCAGAAAAAAAGAAGAAAATAGTCTTCAAACAATCTGTGGCCCTTCCTCAAACCTTTCATACAGTGTGAAGACCAGAGAGAAGACAACCTGTGGTTTTGGTGTCCTGAGAACTCAGAAGCCCATTTCTGAGGAGAGTTCTCTTATGTTCCCTAAGAAATGAAGCTGAAAGACAAGTTCATGAGGGAAAGCCAATCACCTAGGTGGCTATCAGGTCCTTTATTCTTCTCTTAATTTATGGGTGAACTGAGGGGCTGGGAATGTATGTGTAATTTGAAGGGAAGAAATTTATGCATTTTCCACCCTAAGGGCCAGATTTCAGTGAGTATAGGCCAGGTGAGTGAGGAATTCAGATTAGGCCACAAAATAATGTCAAGGATTTGACTGGAACCTGCTGGAGTCTGGAAATCCTGTCCCCACACCTCCAAGGTTGGCTGTTTCAACATTCCTCACTTAGACAGCAGAGAATGTGGTATTTGGAGGTTTATGTATTTCCCTCCTGAAGAACATTCTGGTCAAGGAGAGAACTAATTAAAACTTTCCTTACCTTGTCTGACCTGCCCATATTTACTCAACTGCAATTTTGGTAGCTTCATTTCTTATATTGTTTTTGCTATTGTGTATGTTGTGATGTAGTGTGAAAATGGGGAGAAATGTTTGGGGTGGCAGTTAATCTGTTAGAAAAAATATTCAAAGGGTTTAAGACACTTAAAAATGAGTTGCAAACTTCTCAAAGCTACAAGAAAATATGTAGTACAGGTGTGTAATTATTGGTGAAATTTTCTTAAACATACTTAAACATTTGTCATCAGGTTAAATAGCATTCTTCTGAAGTCATTGCATTCTAGATTTAAAGCTGAAAGGAAAGCAAGACAAAACTCTCAGTTTATAGAAGTAACCATACAAAAATCAAATGCCACTGGCAGGATTTGAACTCATAACTTTGATTCTAAATATAGTCTTCATTCTATTTAAACTTAGCACTGACATAAATACTATGGAAAGGGGAGAAGAGTGATTAATGATGGGTTGGGTTTACATTTAAAGAAAGAAGAAGGGAGCCCTGTTTGAAATTTTTATTGATAGAGTTTGAATCCAAGAGTTTTTGTGCCCAGGGTAAATAATGCTAAGAATGCCTTCAACTGAGAGGATAGAATTGGGGGGCAAAGATATATACAAAGCCACTGCTAGGGAGGCAGCAGTGAGTGACAGGCAACCTTAGCTGGAAAGGAAGTCATCTCAACTATGATCTGCAGAATACTCGTAGTAACTAATTCCTCTTGAGAACTAGGGACTAAGTTCAATTGTTTCTTGCTGTTAAAATATGATTGTTGCCAATGTCCCATAAATTGCATGTCCTGTTAGAGCCATAGCCACCTTGCCTTGTTTGGCTTGGCCAAAGGGTTCACAATTTAATCTTGCATCACTGCCATTGAATGCAAATAAATTCACCTCTGCAAAACAGGACAATTTGACTTATTAAACACCTAGTTAAATGCCCACTTATGTGCCTTTCTGGCTCATGATTTCAATTCAAGAAAACCATTTATTAAAAAGCACCGTTTGTTTACTAGGTATAGTGCTTGGTATTGAAGATGCAAAGACAAAAATTAAAATCAAATCTTTTTTGGGGGTTCATGACATCTAAGTGATTATTTACAATCAAAATTTGACTAATACAATAAAAATTTTAGGAACTAGAGTAAAAGACTATTAAAATTGACTCCGTATATCACCAATTTTATTAAACTCAAGACTAAATTGCATCTTTTATTCCAATGGAGTGGGAGACAATAATATCCAGAGAGACTACTACTTCATTCCCATCCCTCCCTCCCTCCCTCCCTCCCTTCCTTCCTTCCTTCGTTCCTTCCTTCCTTCCTTCTTTCCTTCCTTACTTCCTCCCTCCCTCCCTTCATTTAACAACCATTTATTGAGTACCTTTTCTACAAAGTTCATTTTGGGGGAATTCAGAGTTGTATAAAACATAGTTCCTCTTCTCTCTTCCTATTTGTTATATGTCAGCCACTATTCTAAGTGCTGTGGATACATATACAAGGAACTAAGAGAGTCCTTACTCTAAAGAAACTTAAATCCTAATAATTCCCATCTATATAGCTACCAAGCTATAATTAATAAAATATTTAACTCATGAAAATCCTGTAAGATAGGTAGTGTGAAAATTTTTAACCTTCATTTTTACAAGTAAAGATATTAAATATAAGATATTAAATGAGTTATCTGTCAATGGGTTCATGAAGTTGAAGTCTGAGAGGGAATTGGAAATCAGATTTTCAAAAAACAACTCCAGTAACTATTTCTCAGCAGAGGAGATATGATTTGTATACCAGCAATTACAGTCCAAGGTAGCATATAATAAATGCTACAAGGATGTTAGAAAGCAAAGATTATAAAAACAAAAGTAAGAAGAAATCATATTCTGTTAGGAGCATCATAAATTGCTTTATGAAAGAGCTGGCATTGGAGCTAGAACTAGGAGAGTATATAGGATTTTGATCTCAGAGATGAACTGAGGAGAGCAAAGGAAAATGTATTCTGGAGAATGGCCCTCTTCAGACTGGCTCAATTCAATCAATTATTCTGTTCTCTTCCCTTTTTGGGGGTAGATCCCAGGAGTGAGAGTTGGGCAGCCAGTACTGAGATTAGAAACCTGCGTGTCTGAGTCCCCACGGTTGAAGTTGAAATACTATGGACTGGTAGTAGTAGTAGTAGTAGTAGTAGTAGTAGTAGAGGTAGGCAGATCTGTCATGGAACAATCTGAGTGTCAGGACAGGTCACGGATAAATAGATAGAGCATTTATTAAGTTCCTATTTATTATATGTCAGCCACTATTCTAAGTACTGGGAAAAATCCACAAGGAACCAAGACAGTCTTTAACCCAAAGGAACTTAAATCCTCATGGCAAAAAACAGCATTTAAAGGGGACCTGGAATGTTTCTGTTTTATACAAGCAAGAAAGCAAGTACAGAAAGATATGAGATGACTTGACTGATGTCACAAACATAATCTGTGGCCAATCTAGGATTCAACTCAGGTGGTCAGCCTCCAGGACCAGAGTTGATGAAAAAATGACTCAGAAAGCTGGGTGTATTTATGCACTTTTAAATCAAGGGGTTTGTAAGGGAAGCAGACTCCAATATCCAATAAAAGATGGGGAGACTGAAGGATTCTGGGGGTTTAGGACCCCCAGGATACTCAAAGCGACATGAACTTACAATGCTAACTGCAGAAAAGAAGGCCACTTCAACCAATGGAAAAAACATTGGTACTGGAGACAGAGTTTCTGCATTCAAATCCTACCTCTTATAAACAGGTTCTTAATATCTGTGTACTCCTGGGAAAACCAGTTCACTTTTTTTGTTCTTCAGTTCCCTCATCTGTAAAATGACCAGGAAGCCTCTGAAGTCTCTTCAGCTTTAGATTCATGATGCTATGTGACATTAAGATATTTTTGACAGTGACTTCAGCAGTATGTAGAAATAGACTTTTTATGTTTTTTAAAGCCCTGCAAATGTCCTATCTCATTGTTTCCAGCAGAAGACCAAAGCCCATGACTATAATGAGGACCTCATAATTTTAGAACATCAGCTCTCAGTAGCTATGGAATGCTTCTATAAACTATTATTCATGGCGCTTTTTCCTTTTAAAAATATATATACATAAGGTTTAAAATATTAACTATTTCAGTAATTGGAGCAAAAGATAAAAGGGATTACTGTAGCTTGTTGTTATTATTAGGAGAATGCACTAGAGCAATGCCCACCTGGGCACAGGAATGCATCATTCACCCTGATAGGCTTGCTTCATCCTGCATTTCATCAAGCATTGGCCAAAAAGCATTTGCTGAAGGGGATTGTGGCTTGCATTGGCTATGAGTTTTTTAGGGCAATGTAGTTGTCTACAAGGGATTATGGATTATGATAACGTGCTCCATGATATCCGGTTTCCTTTGTTGAATTGGTTAATGGGAAACCCCTAGCTCTGTGAAGAAGTCTTGTATTAATATCCTTTTTGATGGAAGAATTGATTGATCCAGTGTATGTCTGAAACATGTTCAATTGGCACAGTTCCATTATTATTATTATCATTATTATTACTTGATGATAATTTAGCATTTCATTCTATCCTGAATTCTACAATGATTATAACTGTTTAATTAAGTATGATACCATAATATATTATTTTTATAATAATAATGATAACTCATTCGCAAAAGTCCTACTTGAATATGTTATTGGAACATAGTGGTGACTCAGGTTTCTAGAAGGCTGTTATCGTAGGGCAGTTCTGATATTGGAACAGTTCATGAATTGGCTTGGCAACTATCATCTTTTTGAAAACCAGCTTAGTTAAGGACAAAAAAATTCATCACCAACAAGGGAGTAAGTAGGTGATGAATTTGCTGGCAATAGAAATCCATGGCAAAAGGAAAACTGCCAAATGGTGCTCTGTATTTTTGTTGCCTTCTGATTCATCAGTGACTGGCAGAGAAGAAGAAAAGGGCCAGAAGATGCTAAGAATCTTGCAAGTCTTTGACCAGGGATGCTTCACTTTTTCATGTATCATAGAATGTTTTGACAGTCTGGTAAAGCCTATAGATCCTTTCTTAAAATAATGATTTTTAAATGTACAAAATAAGGTGAATAGTATCACAGAGGAAATTAATTATATTGAAACAGTTATCAAAGTAATAAACCTCCATAAATTCATGTACTCCAGGTTAAGAACTCATATTGTTGACTGTCTACAAATTATTGACTTAACTATTGATACTCTGTGAGCTTCTTGTCCAACTTACCAGTGAGGTAATATTACTGGAGGAAGTGAATTCATATTAATATTAATATTCCTGCTCTAAATTAAAGTAGAAAGCCTAAGACAGTTGCAGATAAATGGAAGGATTTCCTCACAGGTTATTTTCAAAGAGACAAACAAAGGTATTTATCATATATCTCAACATCAAGGAATATAATTTCATGGGACGCTGGTTATCTCATCTTGCAATGTTCATGATAGACATAAGCAATGAGGCCATGGAGAAGATAATTACACCTTATTTACCACCAGCCTACATAATCCCCTTCTGGAGGAATCAAGCAAAATATCTGTTACCAACTGGGGTGAAGGTCAGAGATTGGAAATCTTAGAGTTTAATTTATTGAGTTGTAATCATGAGGCGAATAGCAGGAACCAAATCACAGATCTAAGCCAGGGCCACAATGACTGAGGATTATTCTCCTGGGTTTTCCTACAATCATCCAGTCTCAGAGGCATGTAAGACAAGAGTCTGCTGGAAATAGGACATGCTGCCATAACTGCCTAGTTCATTTTGATAAAAAAAAACTTGTTACATGTCTACTTACATGGCTTCTGGCTCTATGGTAAGTGCTGAGGGTGATAGAAAGATTAATAAGGCAAGATTTCTGATCTCAGGTATCTTGGCCCAGAGATCATGGAAATCAAAACTGGAGTTTCTTCTTTACCTGATCCAGGTAACTGATGGCACTATTTGAAGGAATAGGGCCAAGCAGTCCACTCCTCTCTCTCCAAACCACTCACTCTAAACTCAAGAATTTATTGAATTTTCTGAGGCTTGTCTCAGATTTGGCAGAAAATGGGAGGGGGTAGAGGAGAAAATGGGACAAAAATCTTATTACATCTGATAGACAAGAATTGTGGATGTCCATGTCTGATTTTTTTTTTTTTGGTTGAACAGATGGGATTTTAGGAATTCCCTTATGCCCTTCCTCCCCCAGAAGAATTATCAGAAAAAAGGAAATAGATTGTACTTCAATAAGTAGTATCTATGCCCAGGCAGCCATATTGTGATACAGGGACATAGCGTCTGGAAAATCAGCGGGGAGCAATTTAATTGGCAGGAGATAAGCATGGCAGTGTGGCACCATTACTTGTGGACGCAAGAAGGGAGGAAGAAAGAAACCTCTTATTACCTGCTGGAAAGAAAACCCCATTTATTTTTGTTTTCTTCTGATTTCTTCAGCTCTAGGAATATGGACTTAAATGTGGCAAACCAAGAGGGCATTTTGCCCATCTGTTATGTACAGAACTCCTGACCCAGCTTTTGGGTTGAAGTGGAAAGTTGTAGCTTTTAGGAACAATTCTAATAGCATCCTTTCCCCTTATAACTGATGAATATGGTTCATTGAAATTAGACATATCAAAACACACAGTTTCCCATCAGACAAATGGTTAGACAAACTAAGCATCTATATCCAAATTGGTCTGGACATGCTTAGGTTGTATAACATGGAAGTGACCTGAGGGGCTTATAGATTATGTCCAAATTGCACATCCCCCATTGCATGGGTAGGGACATTCTTCTTTGCTTAGTTTCATCTGTAAATTTGATAAGACTAAGTCAATAGGGTTTTTTGGCTGTATTCTTTTTCTGTTGTTGCTTATTTGCTGTGTCCAGAGGATAAATGTCATAGTTCATTTCACTACTTCATAAACTGAAATGGTGAAAAAAGAATGACTATTCTTTCCATGTTCTTTCTCTTTTAGCCTAATTCTGAGAAATGGATCTGGGGGTATTTGTTTCTGTTTTGTCTTATTTATTTTCTTCAGTTTCAAATGCTAGAGGTGATACCCACACATGGGACTACGTAGTTCAAGCCATGTCAACCTTGGAGTCAAGATTTTAGGCAGGGGATACAGTCAGTCAGCCTACATAGAGGCCTTGTGGACCCAGGTTGCCTGGGATATGAGCCTGACTTGGAAGAATGGGGACCGTGTTCTACAAAAACTAAGTTAAATTATGAACCTAATCCCCTTCTACTTCTTAAGGGCTTAGGTGGTACAGGGGGGAGGGAGAGGAATTATTTCTTTCACATGTTGGGAGTATAAGTTTATATATACATGATTATGCTTTCTGAAGTAAATATTTCTGTGTAAAAATTAATCTGATGTGGTTAATGGAATTGGGGTTCAGGGGAATCCTACTCCTTGCAACTGAGTAAACATTATTGCTGGGGACTTGAACAATTTGCCGAGGGCTTATATACCCCCAAATCCTTTTGAGAGTATTGGTGGATCCTAGGGGGAAAAGTAAAATCTAAGCTACCTAGTCTTCAGGCAGTGGGAGCCAGGATAGTTTGTATTACATAACAAAATTTCATGAGATTCTGAGTGTGTGATATGAGTCTATTACTGTACTTCCTTGTCATTTTATCAATGATAAATTTTTTTCAAAGGTCCCTGACCTTATACAAAATGTACCCAATGGGATAGAAACTTAATTAATTATAATGTTTTGAAAATATGGGGAAATAGAGTTGTGACTCATTTGGATTTTCTGTTTATCTGAATATCAGTTTTCTGCTCCAGAACTACAGATGTAGCAAACCCAGATTATTTCTGAGATGTTGTATTTTATATGTCAAGGGCTTATTTTCTCGACATTTGCCCTTTTAAAAATTTTTTTTCTCCCTTTTTGTTTCTTTGCTTATGCTTTTCCCCATCTTGAAATCGTTTCATTCCTCTCTAGATACTGTTAATTCTTCAATGAACAAAGTATCTAATTCTTCAATAAATTGTATAATTTTATAGAGTACTTTTAAATTCCTAAGCAATCTTGGCCCCAACCTACTTTTCCAGCTACATTGAACATTACTCTACACTCCCCCTTCCCTCCCACTTTGATTCAACTAAACTGGCTTTCTTTCTGTTCTTCTCATATGCACTCCATTACCATCCCTGCAATGCCCACCATTATTAGTACCTCCTCATAAAATCCCTTTGGGCTGAAATTTAGGCATCATCCTCTACATGAAGCCTTTGTTGATCTCTCTTTCCCAAATGCTAGTGTTCTTTCTCCTAAACTACCTGTATTTAGCTTTATTGTAAGAATGTGTGTATTTGTTAATTTTATTTATTCTGTATATGTATGCACTTGTGCCCTTGGGAAGAGGGATTATTTCATTCTTTTAATTTGTATCTTCAGTACCTAGTAGAGTTCCTGGAATATAGCATGTGCTTGATTGATTGATTGATATCTACTTTAATATTTCAGTGGATCTGTTATCTCCATTCAATTTAATTTAATAAACTGTTATTAAGCATTTACAGGATTTTAGGAATGGCACTATCTAGGCACTGGATACAAGGTAGAAACAAAACATAACTTGCTTTTGAGTGACTCATTTTGGTAGGAGTTAATACAATACTTAGGCAACTAAGTATAATATAAGTTTATGTGAAGATAGAAAAGGCAGTCTGATATATATTGGGTATGTGCCTGTTAATTCATTTAATCTTTCAGTTCCTTAGACAACTCTATAAGATTATAAATCACAGAGAAGATGCTAACCTGAATTGGAGCACCTTTCCTTTGGGAGTTCTCAGCATGAATGAAATCATAGATCCAGTTCTATCTCTATTCCTAATTGAGAGGTAAGATAACAAATATAAATGGGACAGAGAATCTGAAAAGAATCCTTGAAAGAAAACAAGGATTATGAGAGACAAATATAAGGAAGGTGTACATTTGAGACATGGGAATTAGCCTGTGCCAATTCATAGTAGCAGAAGATAGAATGTTGAGTGTAGGGAACATAAATGGGATCTATTTGAAAGACTGATGGTTGGAAAGGCCATTTGGAGTCAGATTATGATCCTCCTTATCTGCTCAGATGAGGAGTTTGTGTTTTGTCTTAGAGGTACTGGAGGAGGGGCTTTGAATGTTGATGTGACTAATGAGCAGATTGTAACTCATCCATGCTTCTTCATTCTGTGCAATTTTGTCCTTGTCCTTTATCTGTTAGCCAACATTGTCTTTTAAGGAGATCATCATCACCAAGAAGCACTATTACTGGCAAGAGGGGGAAGAAACCCTTTATTTCCTGTACTATTTGTCTCCTATAAATTCCATAGAGCATCTACTTTGACCATGTCTTTTCACTTTTTTTTTTTTTTTGTTTCTGCTGCCTGACTTTTTCATATGATTGGTACTTTTTTTGATGATACATTTTTTGGATCTTATCTTTTATGCCATTTCTTGTGTTCCAGTGATATATAACAGGTGACAACCTACTCATATCTACCATCAATATCATCAGAATATTTGATTATGTTAGTATAAGATCTTGACATCTATCTTTATGTGCATAGAAAATGTCATGCATAAAAAATTCTTGACAAACCTTAACACCTAGAAAAAAGTCTGCTATCAGAGATATTATGAGACAATAGATAGAGTATTGGACATGACGCCAAGAGGATCTAGATTCAAATCCTCTCTCTGACACTAGCTATATGACAAGATTTAAACTAGTTAAACTAGATTTCCATTTACTTTTCTGTAAAATGGAGATAGTGATAGCACCTTTGCCAGCCATATTGAAGTTCAAAATATTGAGGATCTGAGAAGATACTGTATATGAAATGCTTTGCAAAACTTTAGCACTAAGTAAATACAAAATATTACTATTGTTATTGTCATCATCATCATTACTATTATTGGTAATAATAATGCATACTAGTTGACTTTCCCCAAGGGGATTTCCCTTTGTGGGAAGGAATCCCGCCATATATTTCTTCTGGATCTCACACAACATCCGTCACAAGACTAGATATATAACAGGTGCTTAATTAATATTTCTTGGTTCATATGATTCCAATCCAATAAATTTTGCTCAAGGACAAAATACTATACTTGTTTTCAGGGATGTAGAGACCAAAGATAAAATGCAAAGGAGTGTCTGACCTCAGAGAGCTTATATTTTTCTATATAAGTACTTTGAAGCAGAGGGAAGAGGAATATTCTGGCTCGCTGAGAAGTCTTCATTCATCTTGTTCCTGTTGCTTTCCAGGGAGGAAGATTTGCCCACCTGTGCAAGGCCTAGAGAATTAGTACAGTATATATAAACATATACGTATTACATTTCACTTACGCATTTAAAGCAACAAAAGCATGTATTTCCAGTACATGCTGCTGTGAAACACGTCCCTACTCAATTGCAGAGCCTAGCACATTTGTGGACATGGTATCTTTAACCTAAGGTATTATATCAAGAAATATCTCCGAAACTAACCAACTGCAGCGTCAGTATCAGGCCGTGTCATTTGAGCTGCGGGTAGGAGAGATTGCTTCAATGAAACCTTTGGAGGTATAAGTGCGCACTGCCTTAGAGCAATTAACGCCTTTCACCCTTTTCATTGGAGGGCAGTCCATAATAGTCGATGAATGACAGCATTTATATTTTGAAAGCCAAGGCAATTTCAGGTTGGCATTTCTATTTCAGTGATTAAGAAATCAAATAAGCTTGAGTGGGACTCTTTAAAAGGTTCTAGATATAATTAGAAGAGCACCTAATTCTCTCATAACTAATTCCTAATTAAAGCCATTTGTCTTTTTGTCCTTCACAAGGGTGAAGAACAAGTGGTGATGTATGTTTAACAGAGGGGCTTAGTTCAGGGGCTTGACAATGGATGGAGCTGCTCCATAGCCTTCTAGCACTACCTGAGCTCTCCGTGGACCAGCTGGAGACCTGTGGTGTGAATCTGAGCCAGGTGGGGTTGGCATCTGGTCTCAGAGATTGGCAAATGAGGCAATTCCCACTTAAAACATCAGTTACCTGCATTGTGCATCCTCCCTGGCACCGGACAAGTTGGAACGCACCCTGTTGCCTCTTTCAAGTTCGCTAACCTTCAGAAAAGGAGATGAAAAGTTCGAAATTTGTTACACAGAATGAAAATTGTCCTTTTAAATTTTTATTTGCAGCTGTGCCCAGACGATGATGGATTTATCGCATAAACCGGGGATTAGTAAACAATGTGTACCCTCTAAAGAGCTAAACAAGTCCTTTCTCATCACAGCACTTAATTGCCGTGGTTATATCAAAGCCATATAAAATTTAATCACCAACCACAAATAAGTCTGTGTGTTTTACACATGTGTCTCGGTCCCTGTTTTTCCACCTGTTTAAATGAAAGATTCTTGGAATATCATAATATGTAAATCTTGTTTATGATGCAAATAAAAAAAAGATACCCTTTCATCTCTTTGTAACTTTGATGTCGTGATATGAAGCATTTACTACCAGACATGCATACAAGATCTTATCAAATTCACAAACATGTGTGCCCAAGGTAAATATTGGAACCAATTAACAAGATTTTTTCTGCTTTCAATAGTATTTTATGAGGGCATTTTCCTCCCCTCCAGAATGATAGAATGATGAGAAGAAGATTGGGTTGACACACTGTACAGAAGATTTTTGTGAGCATAACTGCAAAGAAAATCTGCAAAAGTCAGAAAGTCAAGGTCAGAAGAGAAGGAAAGAGATTGCAGGTGCCTGAAAAAAAGTTGAATCCTCAGCATTTTAGACATCTCTGTGTTTTATTGTTTCTCTTGTGAATGCAACCAGTCCCTTGAATTGACATTGCAATCTGGACATTATAGCAAACCCAAACAGCACTTGTTAAGTTTAATAATACATGTAGTTTGCTCTCTTAACTTTTCTTAGATCTTAACTTTCAGTAGGATCTCTTGGAACTAATACCATGGAGAGAAAAAAAACAACACTGTTGCCATTTTTGCTGAGGGCATAGGAGATGTGATGATACCCTGAGGCAAGGGAAAATCCCCAATTCAAGAAGCTGGGAAAGGAATATAGGCTGCCCTCCCAACTTTTTTTTTTTTTTTTTTTAATACTCTCCGTCAAACTGTGAAAAAGCAAGTTTTACAAGTGAACCTTGCAATTCTCTCCACCCAATTAAAATGAAGTCATTTAGAATCATTGCCTTGGTCTCTAGACCCAGAAATGATTTAATTTAAGCCTTTGATTTTAGAATCATAGATTTAGAGCTGGAAGTGATCAGTGATATCTAAATGGCCAGTTCTAATGGTTTTTTTCTCAGTCCTCATCCTTCTTGACTTTTCTTTAGCCTTTGGCACTGCTCACCACTATTTTTTCATGAGTACTCTTTTCTTCTGTAGGATTTTGTAACATTGTGCTCTCCTGATTCTCCTACCACCTGTCTGCCCCTATTCAGTATTCTTAGCTAGCCCTTCATGCCCATTTAAACATGGATGTCCTCTAAGGCTCTGTGCTAGATCTTCTCTATAGTATTTTGCTTGGTGATTTCATCAGCTCCAAATGAAGTTAATTATCATCTCTATGGAGATGAGTCCCAATTACCTACCTACCTACCTATCTACCTACCTACCTACTTACCTACCTACCTACCTACCTACCTATGACTAGAACAGCAATCTTGAAATACAGAAATAACTCATGAATTTTAATAAATTTCTTTTTTATGGATGAAGAAATGCCTTTTACTTTTCTGGATCAGAGATGGTCTTTAATTCAGGTAGGGGAGCTCTGTTTCTTACCTAAAGTCTCACCTCCAAAAAACAGGATTGAGAGAGATAGAAGGGAGAGATGTCTATCCTCTGAACAGGGGCTTTGATTGTTGATGTTATTCCCCACTTCTCAAATGTCCTTGGCATCTCAACTGTCAAGAAGAAGTGGATTTCCAGGCAGGGAAGAGGCTAGGATTGTGGCAGTGTTTTGTGGACATACCATCATCCTCTGGCCTTGGTTTGAAGAGACAATGAGCTGTTACTATCAGAGCTATAATGAGGAATTTGGGGACAAAGTAGAACAGGAAAGAGAATTGGGAAGAGACCTTGTGGTCAACTGTGGGAAGGCAGCAAGTGGGAAGCAGACCAAGGAGGAATCCTTTGACTATGCATGGTGTGTCTTGTGGCTGGATGCAACTGCTGCAACTTGCGTGTCCTCTTCCTAAGAAAGCCTATCTATAGCATGGTGGCAATGTTGGTGAGTAAGAGTCTGCTGAAGGGGTATTCCTAATTCACCTGAAGGAAGGGAAGGGAAAGTTGTGGCAGGTTCCTCATTTTTTACCTTGAGATAAGGTGAGAATATATGGCAGACACAGGGATGGGCATTTGACCCTGGCCAGAGGGGTCTGGTTCAAAAGGGATGGTAGAGTGAGTGTGAAAGGAGCACTAGCTGTGGAATTCAAATCTGGCCTATGATAACATCACCCATGGGACTTTGGGGCAAATTAAACTCTCTGGACAGTTTTCTCATTTTATAGAAGGAGAGATTGGGATTAGAAAGTCTTTGAGGACCCTTCTAGATTTAAATCTTTGTTCTGTAGTGGCTGACTCAGGGAAGGGAATAGCAGGATGGGAAGGAAACCGGCAGTGTTTTCTGGGGTGGAATGGGGCTGGCAGCTTGGAGGAGGGGTTCCTCTATTTGGATTCCAAGTCCCCAGTTCCCCCTCCTTGTACTACAGGTTCTTTTGACCCTCCTTCAGGTTGCTATAGTAACTCCCCTGTTACTGAGGTTTCTTGGGCAGATTGCTGATACTGAAGCTTTTATAACTATTGTGAAAATCTTCCCCTCTGCTTACTTTGGATGTTAGAAGTTAGAGGTGACCGAAAGGAATGCTTTTTTTTTCCTACAACAGACATGTATCTTGCTCAGAATTGCTAGAAATCCTCCCCCCATCCCCAGTGCTTAGTATAGTTCTTGGTAAATAATAAGGATAAGGACATGTCGACTTACTGAACTGCTGAGTTATAGTGATGATTTTTCATATTGAATGATATAAAATATAATGTAAACATAATATATAAATGTTGTATAGCTTACTCTCAACTCCCCAAACCATTTAGTGGGGTGCAGTGAAAAGAATATAGAATTTGGTGGCAGAGGGCCTGGGTTCAAATCCTAGCTCCTTTACTTCCTGTTTGATCTTAGTTAAATTACTTCAGTTTTCCCAGATGGAAAATGAAAACATTGGACTTAGATGAGCTGGAAATCTCTTTCAGCTCTAAATCTATGATCCTATGAGAAGTAGAGCTATAAAGTTTGGGAGGAATCTTTAGGGGACTTGAAATGCAGATGTCAAACCTTGTTGTAATTTAAGTTTCTTTAGCTTTTGCCTTCAGAAAGCTTTGCTATGAGCTGCCTGGGGAAATGATGTTTTTTGAAATGTCTTTTTAGAGCAGAGGAGGGAAAAAATTTAGGGCTATTCTGAACAGTAGTGAGGGCCAAAAAGGAAGAAGCTTTTCTTACTTTGGACAAATGGTTTGAGAGATAAAAAAGTGATGGTCTGCTTCTTTTACCATCTGATGCCAAGAACTGAATTGTCTATGTCCATGCTAATTAAATGTCTCCCATCTTGGGAAAGGAAGTTACCTGCCTCTAGATTTGAATGTTCTGAAAAAAAAAGTCCTATTTGTTCTACATTAGTTCTGACTGTGTTTCTAGGTCTAGGTAACAGGAGAGTAAAGATGTTTTTAAGAACACTTGTTGAGAGCCAGTGTAACATAGTCAACAGAGGTGTGGCCTTGGAGTCAGGAAGGCCTGGATTCTAGCTCTGTCTCTGACATATACTGGCTATGTGATCAGGAAGGAGTACCTTATCCTTTCAGTGCCCTCTTTACAACAATAAATTACAAATAAGTTGCTCTGTGCATTGGTGGTAGAAATGGAGTTCCCACACTGAAAGTTTTCTGTACTGATGAAATAATGGGTCTGGAAAAATAACAACAACAACAATAAAACCCCCTCAGTTTTATTTTATGACTTTCTATAAAAATTGTGGTCTTCCAAAGTAGGATTAAGATCTTTTATATTTTTCTCACCTACAGTATTGGGCACAGACTCAAAGTTACAAATACTTATTGCCAAATTCTAACCAGAACCATGGACAAATAGGCAAAACCAAATATTTTCCTTTGCTGCTGTATTCAGTGTTAAGGTTGAAAAAAATCATGGTCCCTGCCTCTGAGGAGTTCTCATTCTACTTGGGAAATATAATATGCTAACAGATAAGAAGAACTGGCTTGAATTTGGCTTTGCTATTTATTCCCTGTGTGATTGTGAGCCAATCACTTAACTTTAATGGTTTTGTCCTCTTCTATAAAATAAAGGGATTACATTTAATGTCTTCTAAGGTCCTTTCCAAGTCTTAATCTAGAGTCCTGTAAATTTCATCATCTTCATTCATATAGTCAAATGCACATGTCATGGCCATAGCACTCTGGGCATAGCTAGTTATTTTAATCATTTTTAGTTTTCCCTAATTTTATTTTATTACGGTCTAATACCCAATAGTCAAATAAAGGGATGGGGAAGAAAGAGAAACTAAGGAGATAGTTTATTTTAAAAACAAATAAAAAAAATCAGGCTAACATCAGCTCCTGAAGAGCCCTGAAGTCTGTTTTTAAAGCACATGGAAAGCTAGTGACTCAGAAAGTGAACGTCTTGCTAAAGGTGGAGGATTAGGTATACTAAGAGAGCAGTGTAATGAAAAGGTAATTAGATAGCCTGATTGTCCAGTGGATAGAACACTGAGTCAGTAGTCAGGAAGCCTTGAGTTTTACTCTGACCTCAGACACTAACTACCTGTGTGGTTCTGGGCAAGTTATTAACCTTTGTTTACCTCAGGTCCTTAATCTGTAAAACTGGAGTAATAATATCACCTATCTCCCATGATTCTCAGGAAGACCAAGTGAGATAAGAATTGTAAAGCACTTAGCATAGCCCAGACACATAGTAAATGTTACATAAATGTTGGTTATTATTAGTAGTTTGAGAGAAAAAGGTATTCAATTAAACAGTCTGGGCAGGGATCAGGCAAGTTGAAATCTCAATATACACAGCCAGTCTACCAGTGTCTCAAAAAAAAAAAAAAAAAAAAAAAAAAGCTGCTCTGAGGTGAGTTCCTTGAATTCAATATTTCCTCACTGTCACTTCCTTAGTCACTGTCTTCTGTAACTAAGAAATTCAGTTAAATCACACACTGTGAGGTTTTTACCTTGTTTGACAATGTATGCCTCATTTTGTCTCCATGGCCTACTACCAGAGGAGCAAGAAAGTGTATGGTGTCTAAAACATAATGAATGCTTAATCTATCAGTGATTCAATAAGTATTACTGGCTTTCTAGGTGTAAGTCATTGCGCACAGGGGATACAAAAAAAGGGCAGAAAACTAAGATAGTCCCTGACCTCAAGGAACATATATTCTTTTATTTATTTTTTCTGGTCAAAGATTATATATATTTATTTCATTGTCAGACAACCAAATTAATATATTGACTTGGTGCAAAAAAGTGTATCCAGATTTAGCTATATCAATTGCATTTTACTAGTAACATTTTTTTATTAAAGCTTTTTATTTATAAAACATATGCATAGGTAATTTTTCAACATTGACCCTTGCAAAACCTTCTGTTCCAAATTTTCCTCTCCTTCCCCCCCTCCTCTCCCCTAACTGGAAGGGGAGTTAATCCAAAATGTGTTAATGTGTTAAAATATATGTCAAATCCATATTTATACAGTTATCTTGCTGCACAAGAAAAATCAGATCAAGAAGGAAGAAAAAAGAACAGTTAAAGAAAACAAAATGCAAGCAAACAACAACAGAGAGAGTAAGTATGCTATGTTGTGGTCCACATTCTGTTCCCACAGTTCTCTCTCTGGGTATAGATGGCTTTCTTCATCACTGAGCAATTAATTGGAACTAGCCTGAATCATCTCATTGTTGAAGAGAGCCACATCCATCAGTATTGATCGTCTTATAGTCTTGTTGTTGCCGTGTATAATGATCTCCTGGTTCTGCTCATTTCATTCAGCATCAGTTCATATAACTCTCCCCAGGCCTTTCTGTATTCATCCTGCTGGTCATTTCTTACAGAACAATAATATTCCACAACATTCACATACCACAATTTATTCAGCCATTCCCCAACTGATGGGCATCCATTCAGTTTCCAGTTTCTTGCCACTACAAACAGGGCTACCACAAACATTTTTGTACATGTGGGTCCCTTTCCCTTCTTTAATATCTCTTTGGGATATAAACCCAGTAGAAACACTGCTGGGTCACAGGGTATGCACAATTTGATAACATTTTGAGCATAGTTCCAAATTGCTCTTCAGAATGGTTGGATCTGTTCATAGTTCCACCAACAATGTATCAGTGTCCCAGTTTTCCCACATCTCCTCCAATATTCATCATTGTCTTTTCCTATCATCTTAGCCAATCTGAGAGGTGTGTAGTATGTATTCTATTCTTAATAAATATTTGTTGATTAATTTAATGAAGGAGAGATGAATTGTGATCAGATCCCTGGAAGCAAAACTTGTTTGCCTTTATATGATGGTTGTTCTTCTATACAGTACCTTGAAAATATGACTTTGCTGACTTTATTCTATATCAATTTATACAAATCTTTTGATTTTCTTTTTCACCATTTCTTATAGTGCAATGATATCATATCATATCATATTCATATATCAAAATTTATTGCCATTCCCCAGTTCATATCCACTCCCCTACTCTTCCTATTTATTTATTTATTTTTTGCTATTACAGAAAGTACTTGTATGAATATTTTGATATATGTTGGGCTTTTTCCTGAGTCTTTGAGCTTGTTGGGATATAAGTTCCTTGCATGTCTCATGCCTAATATTTGAGCAAGGTGCTTAAATGCAGGGGAATCTCAGAAGAGTGAGAAATCCCTGGGGAGACAGGGGAAGGAGTGAGGGACCCTGATAAAGAGAGTCATAGTCCAGCCCTGAATAATTGAGTGCTGGACTGACATTCTCAGTTACTTGCATTCAAAAGGTCTTGTACAGAGTATCAAACAATTATTTAAGAGCTGAAGGATCAGTTTTATTTTATTAGAAAAAAACAAACAATCCAGTTTCTTAATATTTTTTTCTGCTTCATCCATTTCTTTTACTATTAAATTTCTGTCAGGCTTCTGCAGTCATTGTCCCAGTGACACCTCCCTGAGTTTAGCCCACAAGAAGGTATGTTTGCAGTCTGGACACACCCGCTTGGGACAGAGCCTGGAGGGCTGTTCCACTGAAAATCCTTTGGCACTTTGGCCTGATTATCTTGCTCCTACATGTTTCTGGATATTTAAAGGGAAACTGTTTTCTTCTCCAGAAGATTGCTACATAGATTTCCAGAGATAAGCTACCTTTTCTTTAAATGTGAATGAACTTTGATGAGTGATTATTCCTTTGAATCTAAGGAGTTTAAAACATTTGATTATGTTGAGAAGATGAGACAATTACTGTTTGGAAAATGGGACTGCTTGAATTTGGAATCATAAGTTCAGACACTTAAAAGAATTGGGCAGCTTGCTAGCACAGTAGATGGAGGGCCAGGCTTGGAGTCAGGGGAGGCTTCTCTTCCTTTGTTCAAATCTAACCTCAGACCCTTGTTAGCTGTGTAACAATGGGCAAGTCATTGAATTCTTTTTCCCTCAGTCTTCTCATCTATAAAATGAGCTGAAGAAGGAAATGACAAACCACTCCTATATCTTTGCCAAAACCTCAAATGGAGGCACAAAGAGTCAGAATGAAATGACGACCACAAAATCTAGAGAGAATCTCAGAAGTCACCTAATCTTAAATCCTGCTTTTTATAGGAAACTAAGATCTAGGAAGGGCAGCCATAGTAAAGTGGATAGAGTATTTGGCCTGGAGTCAAAAAGACCAAAATTTGAATCTGATTTCATACTTACTCCTTATGTGATTCTGGAACAAGTCATTTAACCTTTTGCCTGCATAGAATTGGAGAAGGAAATGACAAAGAACACCAGTATCTTTGTCAAGAAAACCCTATGGCTAGTTAATGCACAGGATCATGAGGAGGTAAACAGCAACAATCAGGCCTAAGAAGCTTGTCTAATACCATAGTATTCATCACAGGGGAATCTGAACCTAGCTTCTCTGACTCCAGTCAATAATCTTTCTATTGTTCTGAAAATAATGCTAGCTGACATTTAGTATGGTGCTGTCAAGTCCACCAAGCATTATCCATATTTTATTTCATTTATATCCATTTTATTGATGAGGAAGCTAAATTCAGAGAAGTTAAGTGATTTGCCTACGGAGAAACAGGTAATAGATTTTAGATGTAGGATTTTAATACTTATAAGATGAATAGGGCTCTTTTAACAGTACCAAACTAACTTAATTTGAGATCAAAAGTACTTTTACTAGGTTTCAACACTTCCTATATTTTATGAAGTTCATCTGTTATCTTCTTACCTACCCTCTCACTCCCACCATCCATATCCACCCCCTAAAATTGGCCATTTGTTCAATAGGTACATTCCTTCTTTGGTATAATGAGCTTGTAGGGGTTTAGGGATAGGGCTGAATCCACAGAGAAACCTGGCACTTTGAGATGGAAAATCTTGGTCTTCTAGCAACTTTGACCTCAAGTAACTGACTAACCTTATGGGTCATGGAGGGACTTAGCAAGATTTGGATAAATTTCTGAGCCATATAGTTTGGGTTGACTCATAAAAGTAAGGCATTGTTTGAAAATTATCCTGACAGCTATATAATCAGTTGATTTATTAAAATGTTCAATAGTTTCTTGCTGTAAATAATTTTTACTCCAAGTTTAGATTTAGAGAACTGTGTCTAGATTGTATTTCTATGATTCTCATCCCACTTGAAATTCATGGGGGAAATATAATATTTAAAGAAATGCAATGTACATGTGGAAAAATGTTTGTGGCAGCCCTTTTTTTAGTGGCTAGAAACTGGAAACTGAGTGGATGCCCATCAGTTGGAGAATGGCTTAATAAGTTATTGTACATGAATTTTATGGAATATTATTGTTGTATAAGAGATCAGCAGGATGATTTCAGAGAGGCCTGGAAAGACTTACAGGAATTAATGCTGAGTGAAATGAGCAGAACCAGGAGATCATTGTACATGATAACAGCCAGATTATACTATGATCAACTCTGATGAACATAGACCTTCTCAACAATGAGATGATTCAGGCCTGTTCCAATAATCTTGTATTGATGAGAGCCATCTACACCCAGAGAGAAGACTGTGGGAACTGAGTGTGGTTCACAACATGGTATTTTTACTTCTCTTGTTTGCTTGAATTTTATTTTTTTTCTTATTTTTCTTCCTTTTTGATTTTTCTTGTGCAACAAGATAATTGTGTAAATATGTATGCCTATATTCGATTTTTTTTACCATGTTCAACATATATTGGATTATTTGCCATCTATGGGAGGGCGTGGAGGGAAGGGGAAAAATTGGAACACAAGTTTATGCAAGGGTTAATGTTGAAAAATTATCCTTGCATATATTTTGAAAATAAAAAGCTTCATAATTTTTAAAATAAGAAATGTGATGTGAATTCTTTTGTAAAGTGATCATTTGTCTTTTGTATAAATCTGAGAAGCTGATATATCAAGTTTACTTATATATAGGGAAAGCACATCTGTCTATATAGGCTGGTCTATAGGTAGTTTCTCCATATTCAGAAGATAGTAGGAAAGAAAGAATTAAAAATGATCAAAATAGATATTTCCATTAAAGAAATTGTATCTATTTCCTCTTAGATGTTCAATGACATTTTCCTCCTCTTTGCTAACATTCAGAAGCTGATAAGTCCATATTGGGATCTATGTCTCTCTAGTCCCAGGCTAAACTCCTTTCTTTCCATGATAGAGGAAGGTTGATGGTGTAGTGAACACAATATAAAAATTAGAGTCAAGAAGACTTGAGTTCAGACTTTGCTTTAGAAAGTAACCAGTGGAACCCTAGGCAAGTAACTTAAAATTAAATCTCAGTTTCCTCATCTATAAAAATGGGGATTACAATAACACCTACTTCCCAGGTTTATTGTGGGAATCATATTAGATAATATAATGTAAGAGCTTTGTCAATCTTAAAGCACAATATGCATATTAGCTATTACGATTAATACACAATAATTGATAGTAAACAAACAAGCATTTGCTAAGTATATAACATATTCCAGGCATTGGAAGGATTGGCAGAATGTTGAAGTAGACAAAATCTAAATTGGAATATCCTCCTTTGATTAAGAATCTCTTTTCCTTAAGCTATGAGCACTCCTGCTACCCGTCCTTGGTCTCTCTTTTTATTGGTAGATATCTCTCTAGCCTGTTCCCACATCCTGATACTATTTCTTTTCCCATTCTCTAGGTGTTTATGCTTTAGCTTAGGGATCACATTTACACATAAAAGATAATAAGCAATATTCATATATGTTCTAGTAAGTTATAAAAAGTCAACTGGGTAGCAAAAGATGATATATCCAAAAGGAATTTAGAGAAAAGATATATATTTAAGGTGGGGATACTCAGGGAAGATTTCATAGAGGAGGAAGGTATTGAATTGGATCTTCAAGGATGGATAGGATTCACATAATCTCCAGAGGATGGACCAAAAGAATGAGGAAATTGGGAGAGAGGCAA